>NW_021259787.1:0-1421 GCF_002162155.2 Triticum dicoccoides | reverse complement strand
GTGGCTACCGGCCACCCCACGGCTCACCGACGCCCCAGGAAGCTCCGCCGGTCCTCCCTCTACCTCCTCAACGAGCCACGAGGCCCCGGACGTGCCGCAACACCGCCCTCGATGTCTTCTTCAACCTCGGGACCGCCGGCCATCTTCGTCAAATTCGTCGGCTCCGGACCGCCCCCGACCTCGCCGAGCGTCCCCTCGTCATCGCCGTGAGCCACTGACCTTCTCCCCTAACTCAGCATGCTCTCCTTCGTGCCGTAGCGCCGTTCCCCACGAGCTCCGAAGCCACCGTCCGCCATTGCTGCTGCACGCATAGCCTCCGTGCTCCCCTGGCCTCACTGAGCTGCTCTTAGTGCTCCCCATGTCTAGCAGGTGCTGCCCAGCCTCTCCATTTGCTCACTGATGCACCGTAGCGACGCGCCCGAGCACCACCGAACACCATCGCCGCCAAAGCTCGTCGCCGGCATGAGTTCTGGCGACCCCACGACCTCCCACTTGGTCCTCTGGATGCGCGAGAGCAAGGGCCATCCCCTGGTGCCCTCAGCGCGCCAAACTGACGCCTCTAGCGCAAGTCCGGCGTGCCCCCGCCGTGTTCTGTGGCCGCCGTCGGCTGGTCTCCGGCGTGCTGACGTGGCGTCGTCGTTAGGGGCTAATGACCCTGCTAATTAACCCTGTGACACTGACAGCAGGGCCCCACCTGCTAATTAATCATAGATTAGTTTCTGTTTAGTTTTTAACTAATCCTAGTGGCCCCACGCGTCAGCTTTGACTAAGCTGACGTGGCTGTTGACTGGGCCCACATGTCAGCGACACTAATCAGCCCCAGTCACTGACCAGTGGACCCCACTGGTCAGGTTTGACCTGAACCTGCCCTGTTGACCTGATGACGTCAAGGTGATGTCATGGTGACGTATTAAATGATTTTCTGGATTTAAAATAAATCAGAAAATCCAGAAAATGGTATAAACTTCTAAAATTCATAGAAATTCAACCGTAACTCCAAATTAAATAATTTATATATGAAAAATTATCAGAAAAATTCAAGGAATCCATCTGTACCATTTTCATGCATGTTAGAACAACTTATCACTACTGTTTAGGGCAAATGAAGTGAATGACATTTAAATAACCACATATGGAGTTTGAATTTGAATCTTGGATTCAAACCAACTTCATTTAATCTGGTTTTAGGTGCATTAGCCCAAAACACATTCATATTGCCATGTCATAGCATGCATCATATTGTGCATTGCATTGATTGTGTTCCTTTCTGTGTTGCCGGTATTTGTCCCCTCTCGATAGACGTGATACCGATGATGTGATCGTTGACACCGATGAAGAGCTATATTATCTTCAGAAGTGCCAGGCAAGCAAAACCCCCTTGTTCATTCCGATAAAATCCCACTCTCTCGCTCCTGCTCTCT
>NW_021259786.1:0-23414 GCF_002162155.2 Triticum dicoccoides | reverse complement strand
GTCCGAAATCAACCCTATCTCTTGTTTCCCCACACATACGGACTCTAAAAATAGCCTATACTTATGTATTTCGAAATTACATGGGCCTGGCCCAATAATAAGGTGACGCAGCACCTAAAATAGCCTCGGGACGAAATTTATGAAGTGGCATCTTGTATATTTCGTCCAAGGCTTCATGCACCCATTATGGTGGCTTCAAAGTCCTGAAATCATCACTTGTAACTCCGTTCTTGTTCCCCTTGCGCATGCCATCATCTCCATGTTTGTTCTTGCTCCAATGTTCATCCTTCTCCAAGCTAGGCCCTTCATTTGTAAGCAAAACAAATGTATCCAATTTAGGCAGCATCATATTCTCATGAACATTAGAATCATTACCAAGAAACGAAAGTACCTGGTAATTTAGTTGGCGTGCACGAGCTCTAGTAATTGGTCCAGTATGTATAGCAGCAGGGGCTGTGGGTGTAACAATTGTATTGATGTCCTCATCATGCAGGTGGCTGCACGTAGTGCTGATTTTGATCAACCTCATCCTCATAATCTCCCACATAATCATCCTCCTCCGCATCAACAGCAGGAGTCACAGAAGTATCAACAGCAGCACCAACAGTTTGGCCAAACGCAAGAGGAACACGACTCGCTCGGCGAAGGTCTGTTTCGCGATGTGGAGGTAGTCGTTGTTGTTGTTGTTGGAGAGGTGCGTTAGGTGCAGCGGGTGGTGGTGGTGGAAGACGCGCGAGCAATTCATTAAACTTGTTATCGAGCTTTGTTTCGAACGTCTTCTCAAGGCCAGTGATCTTCTCCATGGCCTCTTCAAAATTGTTCAACACATCTTGCACCTGTTCAGTCATCATTTGCTGAAACTTATCATGAAGCTCCTTGTTCGATAAATTCTCCCAGTCAATCTCGTCGGCTTGTGATCCTGATAGAGGCGAGGGTGTCCCGATCTTTCGATGAGATGATAACTATCGATTTGGTGGAGATGACTTTGACGATCCGACTACAAACGTGCACGACGTTGCGCCTTAGCAATCGCTAAACCAATCTCCTGAGGTTACTGACGATGCCGGAAGCACGGTCAGCCTGACCACGAAGGTCTATTCCTGCAAGCAATCGAAGAACGAGCAAGAATATGATAAAGCAATCTGAATATTGCAAATATATATGAGGTATTGATAATGGTGGGGATCCAGAAGCGGTCTTTGTCTGGTCGTTGGACACAAACGAAGTACACGAAGTTGCAATGGCTAAGTTTTAACTAAACAAATCCCAAGGAAAAGCTACTAGATGGATCTACTTATATAGGAGCAAGGGGTGGCGGCCAAGGAGGTGGGAGGACGTCCCAAGGCAGCCTAAAACTAAATCTAGGTCGTACAAGGCCAATGGGCCCAAGTGGAGGTGATGTAACACCTTTGGACTTGTAGTTTGACTCGGATTCTGCTGCAGCATCAGATTGTTTCGTCCACAACTCAACGCTCCGGACGAATTCGAAGGTGATTCCAATTGGGTTGGAAAGTGCACGAAATCTAGTTTCCAACAAAAAAAGAATCACCCAATTCGGAGTCCATATGAAAAACTTGTGTGCGTTTTGAGTCAGGTATGTCTGTGCAGTCTGAATCTGAATCCAGAACGTGAGAGACTTGGACTCTATCTTCTCTTGGGCCAAAAGTGACGTGAGAGAACTTTTTGGACAGCAAATAAACATCTCTTTCTTCCTTATCTTCATATGTGGATTGTACAAATGTCCCATACACCTGCAATTAGACAAAACAGAAAAGTGTGTGAAGTATTTTTGTTCTGGATAACATAAATAGATTATTGAATAGTTTGCACTACAAATCACCTGACAAATATGCATGTATGCAATATTTTTGGTCCTATCCAAGGTAGTCATGTCCTCATCATCCTCCCCTTCTTGAAAATAAAGCCGTCCTCGGCGTTGCTTAATCTGAAATGTGGCTAACAAAAGAGACAAGGTGTACATGTTGTATATGTATATGTCATCCATTTTTACTTCCCTTGATTTTTGCATATATGACACATGAATAGATGAGTAACTTGCATAGTTCATAAAATCTAAAGCCAAAAAATTAGCACAAGAAGTAGAAGGCATGAAAATATTGCAACTCAGTTTGCACATATAAGTGAAGCTCTTATTCATTTCAAAAGATTGACAATGTTCATCATTAAACCATTCCAACATTGGTGATTAAACCTTACTTGCATCAAATTTACATGCTACAACATGCTTAAATAAGCAAACATGCAATAAGTCATTCAACACAGAATCATCACCAAGATTAGAGGTCATATCAAAATGATTAAACATTGGTTCTTTTGCATCAATAGTTAATTCAATGGGTGCACTCAAAATTGTTGGTATTTCAGTTGTTTGATCACATGGCAAAGTCAAATTATCAACGTAGTCCTCTAAAATAGGTGGTGTGATCAAAGTAGTGGGTAGCTCATCAGATGGTGCATTCAAATTGACAAGGCATTCATCATTCTCATGTAGAGATGGAAGATCAGTACCTTTGTCATTACCTCTTATGATCAGCTCAGATGATGTAGCCACTCTCGGGGGCGATGTGTCACATGGTGGAGGTGATGTAGTCCTGACAACAACGGATGTGGTTGTCATAGTATGCCTAGTAGTTGAAGGAACAATCATATCAACTCTTGGAATGTGCACCCTGCGCTTGTTCTCCTCGTGGCCAACACGTCGTTTTATTTCCTGTTCAGCTTTGCAAGCAAGATGAAACAAATGGTCCATAGGATAACACTCTTCATGAATTAGTATCTCTTGAATATCACGGTTTAATCCTCCCCAAAATCTATCCATAAAATCATCTTCACTTTCTTCTAAAGAGGAATGCAACAAGGTAGTTTGTAAATCATCATAATATTTTGTTACAGTTTCACTACCTTGTTTTAAGTGTTGCAACTTCTTAATCATGTCACGAGTATAATAAGCAGGGACGAAAGTATGTCGCATGGCAAGTTTCAAATCATCCCAAGTAGTAGGTATATAATCAGGGTGTAACCGACAATATTCACTCCACCAAACCAAAGCATAACCAGTGAAAGAACCAACCGCAACCTTAACCTTTTTATGTTCATCGAAATTATGGGAAGCAAATATATTTTTTATGTCGAACTCCCATTCAATAAATAAAGCAGGTTTAAAACGGCCATTAAATGGTGGTATAGATACATTAACCTGATCATGTGCATTTGGATGTTTGTGCACCTCTCGTGATGGTTGTGGTATTTGCAAAGGTGGTGGCACGTCTCCCGCGATCGACGAAGCCCATGAATTGACTCTGGATCCTGTCATGATTAGTAGAACAAGAAACAACGTGCATCATGGACACCACGTGCATCTTCTACTTCAACTGCACCAGCACCTCCATCCGGTGCCACCTCCAGCCGTGATACAAGAAAACAGGCACAACCACCATTATCTGCCAAGAGCGCACCTGCGGGGCCTGCACAGCGTTCTTCTTCTTCCATGGCATCAACAGGGCACACAAGTGATATTATTTGTCGTCGTTGTAAGGGAGGAGGTCATTATGCGAGAGAATGCAAATCTCCGCGTGTGATGATTGCTACCGCGGATGGTGGATATGAGTCTGCTAGTGACTATGATGAGGAGACTTTGGCTCTTATTACACGTGAAGAACATGGTGGAGATGATTCTGATCATGAGATGCAATACATGGCTCCTGAAGACGCTGACAGGTATGAATGTTTAGTTGCTCAACGTGTTTTGAGTGTGCAGGTCACACAAGCTGAGCAAAATCAGAGGCACAATTTGTTCCATACCAAGGGAGTTGTGAAGGAACGTTCTGTGCGCGTCATCATAGACGGAGGGAGCTGCAACAACTTGGCTAGCATGGATATGGTGGAGAAGCTTTCTCTCACCACAAGACCACATCCACATCCTTACTACATCCAATGGTTCAACAACAGCGGCAAGGTTAAGGTAACACGTACTGTTCGTGTGCATTTTAGTATCTCTACATATGCTGATTATGTTGATTGTGATGTGGTACCTATGCAAGCATGTTCCTTATTACTTGGTAGACCATGGCAATTTGATAAAAACTCTGTACACCATGGTAGAAACAATCAGTATACTCTTGTTCATAAGGATAAAAATATTACTTTGCTTCCTATGACTCCTGATTCCATTTTGAAAGATGATATTAATAGAGCTAATAAAGCAAAACAGGAGAAGAATAAGAGTGAAAATCAGATTGTGGCAAAAGAATTTGAGCAACAAATGAAGCCTAATAATAAACCATCTAGTGTTGCTTCTGAAATTAAATTGAAAAGTGCATGTTTATTTGCCACCAAATCTGATATTGATGAGCTAGATTTCAGCAAATCTGTTTGCTATGCTTTTGTGTGCAAAGAGGCATTATTTTCATTCGAGGACGTGCCTTCCTCTTTGCCTCCTGCTGTCACTAACATTTTGCAGGAGTTCGCTGACGTCTTTCCACAAGACGTGCCACCGGGATTACCGCCTATTCGAGGGATTGAGCATCAAATTGACTTAATTCCCGGTGCTTCACTGCCAAACCGTGCACCATACCGTACCAATCCAGAGGAGACGAAGGAGATTATGCGTCAAGTACAAGAGCTGCTCGACAAAGGTTATATACGCGAATCCCTTAGTCCTTGTGCTGTTCCTATTATTCTAGTGCCGAAAAGGATGGTACATCACGTATGTGTGTTGATTGTAGAGGCATTAATAATATTACTATTCGTTATCGTCATCCTATTCCTAGGCTAGATGATATGCTTGATGAATTGAGTGGCTCTACAATATTCTCCAAAGTTGATTTGCGTAGTGGATACCATGAAATTCGTATGAAATTGGGAGATGAATGGAAAACAGCATTTAAAACTAAGTTTGGATTATATGAGTGGTTAGTCATGCCTTTTGGGTTAACTAATGCGCCTAGTACTTTCATGAGACTAATGAACGAAGTTTTACGTGCTTTCATTGGACGATTTGTGGTAGTCTATTTTGATGATATACTGATTTATAGCAGATCTTTGGAAGAACATTTGGAACATTTACGTGCTGTTTTTATTGCTCTACGTGATGCACGTTTGTTTGGTAACCTTGGGAAGTGCACCTTTTGCACCGACCGAGTATCTTTTCTTGGCTATGTTGTTACTCCACAGGGAATTGAAGTTGACAAAGCCAAGATTGAAGCTATTGAGAGTTGGCCGCAGCCCAAAACAGTCACACAAGTGAGGAGTTTTCTTGGCCTCGCTGGATTCTATAGGCGTTTTGTGAGAGATTTCAACACCATTGCTGCACCTCTCAACGAGCTTACAAAGAAGGATGTTGATGAGGACATCAATACAATTGTTACACCCACAGCCCCTGCTGCTATACATACTGGACCAATTACTAGAGCTCGTGCACGCCAACTAAATTACCAGGTACTTTCGTTTCTTGGTAATGATTCTAATGTTCATGAGAATATGATGCTGCCTAAATTGGATACATTTGTTTTGCTTACAAATGAAGGGCCTAGCTTGGAGAAGGATGAACATTGGAGCAAGAACAAGCATGGAGATGATGGCATGCGCAAGGGGAACAAGAACGGAGTTACAAGTGATGATTTCAGGACTTTGAAGCCACCATAATGGGTGCATGAAGCCTTGGACGAAATATACAAGATGCCACTTCATAAATTTCGTCCCGAGGCTATTTTAGGTGCTGCGTCACCTTTATTATTGGGCCAGGCCCATGTAATTTCGAAATACATAAGTATAGGCTATTTTTAGAGTCCGTATGTGTGGGGAAACAAGAGATAGGGTTGATTTCGGACTCCTCCACCAAGGGCCACGAAATTCCCCCCTCTTCCTCCATATATACAGCCCTTAGGGCATCATTTAGACTTTGGGTTTTGTTTAGATTAAAAGTTCGCCATAGCTGCAACTTCGCGTACTTCGTTTGTGTTCAACGACCAGACAAAGGCGTCACAGAACCCCACCTTGATCAATAAAGCTTTCATCTTATATTCGCAATATCCACATTGCAATCTTAGTTTCTTGCTTGTTCTTCGTTTGCTCGCAGGAAATAGACCCTCGTGGTCAGGTTGATCGTGCTCCGGCGTGGTCAATAACCTCTCGGAGTTGGTTTAGCGATTGCTAAGGCGCGACGTCCTCGCACGTTCGTAGTCGGATCGTCAAAGTCGACTTCCACCAAAGCGAAATCCACCATCTCATCGAAAGACGGGACACCTTTGCCTCTATCACGTAGTCCTCTAAAATAGGTGGTGTGATCAAAGTAGTGGGTAGCTCATCAGATGGTGCATTCAAATTGACAAGGCATTCATCATTCTTATGTAGAGATGGAAGATCAGTACCTTTGTCATTACCTCTTATGATCAACTCAGATGATGTAGCCACTCTCGGGGGCAATGTGTCACATGGTGGAGGTGATGTAGTCCTGACAACAACGGATGTGGTTGTCATAGTATGCCTAGTAGTTGAAGGAACAATCATATCAACTCTTGGAATGTGCACCGTGCGCTTGTTCTCCTCGTGGCCAACACGTCGTTTTATTTCCTGTTCAGCTTTGCAAGCAAGATGAAACAAATGGTCCATAGGATAACACTCTTCATGAATTAGTATCTCTTGAATATCACGGTTTAATCCTCCCCAAAATCTATCCATAAAATCATCTTCACTTTCTTCTAAAGAGGAATGCAACAAGGTAGTTTGTAAATCATCATAATATTTTGTTACAGTTTCACTACCTTGTTTTAAGTGTTGCAACTTCTTAATCATGGCACGAGTATAATAAGCAGGGACGAAAGTATGTCGCATGGCAAGTTTCAAATCATCCCAAGTAGTAGGTATATAATCAGGGTGTAACCGACAATATTCACTCCACCAAACCAAAGCATAACCAGTGAAAGAACCAACCGCAACCTTAACCTTTTTATGTTCATCGAAATTATGGGAAGCAAATATATTTTTTATGTCGAACTCCCATTCAATATATAAAGCAGGTTTAAAACGGCCATTAAATGGTGGTATAGATACATTAACCTGATAATGTGCATTTGGATGTTTGTGCACCTCTCGTGACGGTTGTGGTATTTGCAAAGGTGGTGGCACGTCTCCCGCGATCGACAAAGCCCATGAATTGACTCTGGATCCTGTCATGATTAGTAGAACAAGAAACAAAACCCAAAAATAATGTTCCTATAACTACTAGGATGTGGTGGTAAAACACTCACAGTAAAGCAAATATCAATGTCTTACAAGTTCTTACCATGCAGCAGGCGGTGATCGGCAACCAGCGGTATCAAGTAACTCCGAATATTGAGTAAAGCGATTGCCAGGGGAGCGTACGTATACACGGTGTAGAAATATGTGGAGCTGGGTTGGCTATATATGGTAGCAAAAGATTAGCAATAATCAATTCAAAGATGCAATGTTGAATAAACGCTCAACGACGGTACTGTGCTGGTCCTAGACTAGACCGGACTAGAGACGCGAGCCTAGAACACTAATGAGGTCACGGCGTAGCACAACTAGCATCAATAAAGGATACTAAGTAGCTCTTGACAGCAAGATATAAGTGAAGATCACAACGGCAGTGAAGATAATGATGAAAAACAACTGCCAAGCAGGATATACAACAACTCTCTCTCCAACTTTCCTCTTGAAAAGTTTGAGACAATTTTCTGATAAATTCTTTCAAAGAATGCTACTAACTCAAGCTTTCCAATGCAAAAAGAATCACTCAATTCCGAGTTGATATGAGGAGTCAAAGAATTCTAAAACTGGCCTAAAAAATTGGAACAAGCTGTGTTCACGAACTTCGGAGGGCAAAAAGACCTATTTAGAAGCCGATTTTGAGGTGTCATATATTGAACTAGCTTCTGCAACTATTTAGATGCGGCTCGTCGCTATCTTCAATTTGAGTACTCACGGAGCCAAAACGGACTTCGTATGAGGAAGATACACCTGTTTTACTGAACAGTGCGCAAAACAGATTCCAATCCGAATTCAGGTACGAGATTGAGTCTAAAAAGATCCGAATTTTGTTTTTTTTTCTTCTCTCTTTTTTTTCCTCACACTTTTTTTTTCTTTCTCTCCTTTTTTTTCTCTGACTTTTTTTTTCTCTTTTTTTTCTCTCGTTTTTTTTCTCTCTTTTTTTCTCCCTCTTTCCAAAACAAACTAGATAAGATGCAGATTGGATCAGGCGAAGATGTGAATGACCTCAACTATGATTATGACAATGAACAGTGCATAGCACGTGGTGGAAATTAATAGATGGGATGGTGGACAGCGGAAGGGATAATGATGCAGCGGCGGCGTGACAATGTGAACAGAACTCGAAACTCTAAAGGAACTAGACACTAAGACCAGCAACTAACACGACGATGCAACCGATAATTCAACTATGCAAGCAATAAATAGAAAATTGCAAAGGCTCAGACTGGCTTGGATAAATGATGAACAGATCTAACTTTTTTATGGCTTTTTCATGGACTGTAGGTATGAATGACAGATGCGATCTAAACTATGAAAAACTGTAAAATCTCACCGAGCAACCTGAAAACTGATACCACTTGATAGAGGCGAGGGTGTCCCGATCTTTCGATGAGATGATAACTATCGATTTGGTGGAGATGACTTTGACGATACGACTACAAACGTGCACGACGTTGCGCCTTAGCAATCGCTAAACCAATCTCCTGAGGTTACTGACGATGCCGGAAGCACGGTCAGCCTGACCACGAAGGTCTATTCCTGCAAGCAATCGAAGAACGAGCAAGAATGTGATAAAGCAATCTGAATATCGCAAATATATATGAGGTATTGATAATGGTGGGGATCCAGAAGCGGTCTTTGTCTGGTCGTTGGACACAAACGAAGTACACGAAGTTGCAATGGCTAACTTTTAACTAAACAAATCCCAAGGAAAAGCTACTAGATGGATCTACTTATATAGGAGCAAGGGGTGGCGGCCAAGGAGGTGGGAGGACGTCCCAAGGCAGCCTAAAACTAAATCTAGGTCGTACAAGGCCAATGGGCCCAAGTGGAGGTGATGTAACACCTTTGGACTTGTAGTTTGACTCGGATTCTGCTGCAGCATCAGATTGTTTCGTCCACAACTCAACGCTCCGGACGAATTTGAAGGTGATTCCAATTGGGTTGGAAAGTGCACGAAATCTAGTTTCCAACAAAAAAAGAATCACCCAATTCGGAGTCCATATGAAAAACTTGTGTGCGTTTTGAGTCAGGTATGTATGTGCAGTCTGAATCTGAATCCAGAACGTGGGAGACTTGGACTCTATCTTCTCTTGGGCCAAAAGTGACGTGAGAGAACTTTTTGGACAGCAAATAAACATCTCTTTCTTCCTTATCTTCATATGTGGATTGTACAAATGTCCCATACACCTGCAATTAGACAAAACAGAAAAGTGTGTGAAGTATTTTTGTTCTGGATAACATAAATAGATTATTGAATAGTTTGCACTAGAAATCACCTGACAAATATGCATGTATGCAATATTTTTGGTCATATCCAAGGTAGTCATGTCCTCATCAGATCCTGGCATGGTTAGCAGCAATAGAAACACACAAGAATATGATCCTACAGACTACTAACAAGTGGTGGTGGTGGGTGTCACAAATCCGTCAAGCAAAACTCAAATTCTTACCAGTTCTTACCCAGCAACAGGCGGTGATCGGCAACCGTTGTAGTCAGAACTCTCAAAGCTTGGATAGAGCGATTACCAGGGAGAGTCAAACGCACGACGTAGATGTATGTGGAGCTACCGTGCACCATACCGTACCAATCCAGAGGAGACGAAGGAGATTATGCGTCAAGTACAAGATCTTCTCGACAAAGGTTATATACGCGAATCCCTTAGTCCTTGTGCTGTTCCTATTATTCTAGTGCCGAAAAAGGATGGTACATCACGTATGTGTGTTGATTGTAGAGGCATTAATAATATTACTATTCGTTATCGTCATCCTATTCCTAGGCTAGATGATATGCTTGATGAATTGAGTGGCTCTACAATATTCTCCAAAGTTGATTTGCGTACTGGCTACCATCAAATTCGTATGAAATTGGGAGATGAATGGAAAACAGCATTTAAAACTAAGTTTGGATTATATGAGTGGTTAGTCATGCCTTTTGGGTTAACTAATGCACCTAGTACTTTCATGAGATTAATGAACGAAGTTTTACGTGCTTTCATTGGACGATTTGTGGTAGTTTACTTTGATGACATATTGATTTATAGCAGATCTTTGGAAGAACATTTGGAACATTTACGTGCTGTTTTTATTGCTCTACGTGAAGCACGTTTGTTTGGTAACCTTGGGAAGTGCACCTTTTGCACCGACCGAGTATCTTTTCTTGGCTATGTTGTTACTCCACAGGGAATTGAAGTTGATAAAGCCAAGATTGAAGCTATTGAGAGTTGGCCGCAGCCCAAAACGGTCACACAAGTGAGGAGTTTTCTTGGCCTCGCTGGATTCTATAGGCGTTTTGTGAGAGATTTCAGCACCATTGCTGCACCTCTCAATGAGCTTACAAAGAAAGATGTGCCTTTTCTTTGGGGTATCGCACAGGAAGAAGCTTTCACGGTATTGAAAGATAAGTTGACACATGCTCCTTTACTCCAACTTCCTGATTTTAATAAGACTTTTGAGCTTGAATGTGATGCTAGTGGAATTGGATTAGGAGGTGTGTTATTACAAGATGGCAAACCTGTTGCATACTTTTCTGAAAAATTGAGTGGGCCTAGTCTGAATTATTCTACTTATGATAAAGAATTATATGCTCTTGTTCGGACTTTAGAAACATGGCAACATTATTTATGGCCCAAAGAATTTGTTATACATTCTGATCATGAATCTTTGAAACATATTAGCTAAACTGAATCGTAGACATGCTAAATGGGTTGAATTCATTGAGACTTTCCCTTATGTCATTAAACACAAGAAGGGAAAAGAAAATGTTATTGCTGATGCATTGTCTCGTCGCTATACTATGCTTTCACAACTTGACTTCAAAATATTTGGTTTGGAGACCATCAAAGATCAATATGTGCATGATGCTGATTTTAAAGATGTAATGCAGAATTGCAAAGAAGGAAGAATGTGGAACAAGTTTGTCGTTAACGATGGATTTGTGTTTCGTGCTAACAAGCTATGCATTCCAGCTAGCTCCGTTCGTCTTTTGTTGTTGCAGGAGGCGCATGGAGGAGGATTAATGGGACACTTTGGCGTGAAGAAGACGGAGGACGTACTTGCTACACATTTCTTTTGGCCAAAGATGAGACGGGATGTTGAGCGTTTTATTGCTCGATGCACTACATGTCAAAAAGCTAAGTCACGACTCAATCCTAATGGTTTATATATGCCTTTGCCTGTACCTAGTGTTCCTTGGGAGGATATATCTATGGACTTTGTTTTAGGTTTACCTCGAACAAAGAAGGGGAGGGATAGCATATTTGTTGTCGTGGATAGATTCTCGAAAATGGCACACTTTATACCATGTCATAAAAGCGATGATAATGTTAATGTTGCTGATTTGTTCTTTCGTGAAATTATTCGCTTGCATGGTGTGCCAAATACTATTGTTTCAGATCGTGATACTAAATTTCTTAGCCACTTTTGGAGATGTTTATGGGCTAAGTTGGGGACTAAACTGCTTTTTAGTACTACTTGTCACCCCCAAACTGATGGACAAACTGAAGTAGTCAATAGAACGTTGTCTACTATGCTTAGGGCTGTTTTGAAGAATAATAAGAAAATGTGGGAGGAATGCTTGCCTCATATTGAATTTGCTTATAATCGTTCATTGCATTCTACTACTAAGATGTGCCCTTTTGAAGTTGTGTATGGTTTCCTACCTCGTGCACCTATTGATTTGTTGCCTCTTCCATCTTCGGAGAAGGTTAATTTTGATGCTAAACAACGTGCTGAATTGATTTTAAAAATGCATGAGTTAACTAAGGAAAACATTGAGCATGCTAAATATAAACTTGCTGGAGATAAGGGTAGAAAACATGTTGTGTTTGCACCTGGAGATCTTGTTTGGTTACATTTGCGTAAGGATAGATTTCCTGATTTGCACAAATCAAAGTTAATGCCACGTGCTGATGGTCCCTTTAAGGTGTTAGAGAAAATAAATGATAATGCATATAAACTTGAGCTGCCTGCAGATTTTGGGGTTAGTCCCACTTTTAACATTGCAGATTTGAAGCCTTATTTGGGTGAGGAAGATGAACTTCCGTCGAGGACGACTTCATTTCAAGAAGGGGAGGATGATGAGGACATCAATACAATTGTTACACCCACAGCCCCTGCTGCTATACATACTGGACCAATTACTAGAGCTCGTGCACGCCAACTAAATTACCAGGTACTTTCGTTTCTTGGTAATGATTCTAATGTTCATGAGAATATGATGCTGGCTAAATTGGATACATTTGTTTTGCTTACAAATGAAGGGCCTAGCTTGGAGAAGGATGAACATTGGAGCAAGAACAAGCATGGAGATGACGGCATGCGCAAGGGAAACAAGAACGGAGTTACAAGTGATGATTTCAGGACTTTGAAGCCACCATAATGGGTGCATGAAGCCTTGGACGAAATATACAAGATGCCACTTCATAAATTTCGTCCCGAGGCTATTTTAGGTGCTGCGTCACCTTATTATTGGGCCAGGCCCATGTAATTTCGAAATACATAAGTATAGGCTATTTTTAGAGTCCGTATGTGTGGGGAAACAAGAGATAGGGTTGATTTCGGACCCCTCCACCAAGGGCCACGAAATTCCCCCCCTCTTCCTCCATATATACAGCCCTTAGGGCATCGTTTAGACTTTGGGTTTTGTTTAGATTAAAAGTTCGCCATAGCTGCAACTTTGCGTACTTCGTTTGTGTTCAACGACCAGACAAAGGCGTCACAGAACCCCATCTTGATCAATAAAGCTTTCATCTTATATTCGCAATATCCAGATTGCAATCTCAGTTTCTTGCTTGTTCTTCGTTTGCTCGCAGGAAACAAACCCTCGTGGTCAGGTTGATCGTGCTCCGGCGTGGTCAATAACCTCTCGGAGTTGGTTTGGCGATTGCTAAGGCGCGACGTCCTCGCACGTTCGTAGTCGGATCGTCAAAGTCGACTTCCACCAAAGCGAAATCCACCATCTCATCGAAAGACGGGACACCTTAGCCTCTATCAATAAAGGTGGGGATCCGTAAGCGGTCTTGGTCTGGTCGTTGGACACAAACGAAGTACACGAAGTTGCAATGGCTAACTTTTAACTAAACAAATCCCAAGGAAAAGCTACTAGATGGATCTACTTATATAGGAGCAAGGGGTGGCGGCCAAGGAGGTGCGAGGACGTCCCAAGGCAGCCTAAAACTAAATCTAGGTCGTACAAGGCCAATGGGCCCAAGTGGAGGTGATGTAACACCTTTGGACTTGTAGTTTGACTCGGATTCTGCTGCAGCATCAGATTGTTTCGTCCACAACTCAACGCTCCGGACGAATTTGAAGGTGATTCCAATTGGGTTGGATAGTGCACGAAATCTAGTTTCCAACAAAAAAAGAATCACCCAATTCGGAGTATGTATGAAAAACTTGTGTGCGTTTTGAGTCAGGCATGTGTGTGCAGTCCGAATCTGAATCCAGAACGTGAGAGACTTTGACTCTATCTTCTCTTGGGCCAAAAGTGACGTGAGAGAACTTTTTGGACAGCAAATAAACATCTCTTTCTTCCTTATCTTCATATGTGGATTGTACAAATGTACCATACACCTGCAATTAGACAAAACACAAAAGTGTGTGAAGTATTTTTGTTCTGGATAACATAAATAGATTATTGAATAGTTTGCACTAGAAATCACCTGACAAATATGCATATATGCAATATTTTTGGTCATATCCAAGGTAGTCATGTCCTCATCATCCTCCCCTTCTTGAAAATAAAGCCGTCCTCGGCGTTGCTTAATCTGAAATGTGGCAAACAAAAGAGACAAGGTCTTGATAGAGGCAAAGGTGTCCCGTCTTTCGATGAGATGGTGGATTTCGCTTTGGTGGAAGTCGACTTTGACGATCCGACTACGAACGTGCGAGGACGTCGCGCCTTAGCAATCGCTAAACCAACTCCGAGAGGTTATCGACCACGCCGGAGCACGATCAACCTGACCACGAGGGTCTGTTTCCTGCGAGCAAACGAAGAACAAGCAAGAAACTGAGATTGCAATCTGGATATTGCGAATATAAGATGAAAGCTTTATTGATCAAGGTGGGGTTCTGTGACGCCTTTGTCTGGTCGTTGAACACAAACGAAGTACGCGAAGTTGCAGCTATGGCGAACTTTTAATCTAAACAAAACCCAAGGTCTAAACGATGCCCTAAGGGCTGTATATATGGAGGAAGAGGGGGTGGATTTCGTGGCCCTTGGTGGAGGGGTCCGAAATCAACCCTGTCTCTTGTTTCCCCACACATACGGACTCTAAAAATAGCCTATACTTATGTATTTCGAAATTACATGGGCCTGGCCCAATAATAAGGTGACGCAGCACCTAAAATAGCCTCGGGACGAAATTTATGAAGTGGCATCTTGTATATTTCGTTCAAGGCTTCATGCACACATTATGGTGGCTTCAAAGTCCTGAAATCATCACTTGTAACTCCGTTCTTGTTCCCCTTGCGCATGCCATCATCTCCATGCTTGTCTTGCTCCAATGTTCATCCTTCTCCAAGCTAGGCCCTTCATTTGTAAGCAAAACAAATGTATCCAATTTAGGCAGCATCATATTCTCATGAACATTAGAATCATTACCAAGAAACGAAAGTACCTGATAATTTAGTTGGCGTGCACGAGCTCTAGTAATTGGTCCAGTATGTATAGCAGCAGGGGCTGTGGGTGTAACAATTGTATTGATGTCCTCATCATCCTCCCCTTCTTGAAATGAAGTCGTCCTCGACGGAAGTTCATCTTCCTCACCCACATAATGCTTCAAATCTGCAATGTTAAAAGTGGGACTAACCCCAAAATCTGCAGGCAACTCAAGTTTATATGCATTATCATTTATTTTCTCTAACACCTTAAAGGGACCATCAGCACGTGGCATTAGCTTTGCTTTGCGCAAACCAGGAAATCTATCCTTACGCAAATGTAACCAAACAAGATCTCCAGGTGCAAACACAACATGTTTTCTACCCTTATCTCCAGCAAGTTTATATTTAGCATTCATACGCTCAATGTTTTCCTTAGTTAACTCATGCATTTTTAAAATCAATTCAGCACGTTGTTTAGCATCAAAATTAACCTTCTCCGAAGATGGAAGAGGCAACAAATCAATAGGTGCACGAGGTAGGAAACCATACACAACTTCAAAAGGGCACATCTTAGTAGTAGAATGCAATGAACGATTATAAGCAAATTCAATATGAGGCAAGCATTCCTCCCACATTTTCTTATTATTCTTCAAAACAGCCCTAAGCATAGTAGACAACGTTCTATTGACTACTTCAGTTTGTCCATCAGTTTGGGGGTGACAAGTAGTACTAAAAAGCAGTTTAGTCCCCAACTTAGCCCATAAACATCTCCAAAAGTGGCTAAGAAATTTAGTATCACGATCTGAAACAATAGTATTTGGCACACCATGCAAGCGAATAATTTCACGAAAGAACAAATCAGCAACATTAACATTATCATCGCTTTTATGACATGGTATAAAGTGTGCCATTTTCGAGAATCTATCCACGACAACAAATATGCTATCCCTCCCCTTCTTTGTTCGAGGTAAACCTAAAACAAAGTCCATAGATATATCCTCCCAAGGAACACTAGGTACAGGCAAAGGCATATATAAACCATTAGGATTGAGTCGTGACTTAGCTTTTTGACATGTAGTGCATCGAGCAATAAAACGCTCAACATCCCGTCTCATCTTTGGCCAAAAGAAATGTGTAGCAAGTACGTCCTCCGTCTTCTTCACGCCAAAGTGTCCCATTAATCCTCCTCCATGCGCCTCCTGCAACAACAAAAGACGAACGGAGCTAGCTGGAATGCATAGCTTGTTAGCACGAAACACAAATCCATCGTTAACGACAAACTTGTTCCACATTCTTCCTTCTTTACAATTCTGCATTACATCTTTAAAATCAGCATCATGCACATATTGATCTTTGATGGTCTCCAAACCAAATATTTTGAAGTCAAGTTGTGAAAGCATAGTATAGCGACGACACAATGCATCAGCAATAACATTTTCTTTTCCCTTCTTGTGTTTAATGACATAAGGGAAAGTCTCAGTGAATTCAACCCATTTAGCATGTCTACGATTCAGTTTAGCTTGACTTTTAATATGTTTCAAAGATTCATGATCAGAATGTATAACAAACTCTTTGGGCCATAAATAATGTTGCCATGTTTCTAAAGTCCGAACAAGAGCATATAATTCTTTATCATAAGTAGAATAATTCAGACTAGGCCCACTCAATTTTTCAGAAAAGTATGCAACAGGTTTGCCACTTTGTAATAACACACCTCCTAATCCAATTCCACTAGCATCACATTCAAGCTCAAAAGTCTTATTAAAATCAGGAAGTTGGAGTAAAGTAGCATGTGTCAACTTATCTTTCAATACCGTGAAGGCTTCTTCCTGTGCGGTACCCCAAACAAAAGGCACATCCTTCTTTGTAAGCTCGTTGAGAGGTGCAGCAATGGTGCTGAAATCTCTCACAAAACGCCTATAGAATCCATCGAGGCCAAGAAAACTCCTCACTTGTGTGACCGTTTTGGGCTGCGGCCAACTCTCAATAGCTTCAATCTTGGCTTTGTCAACTTCAATTCCCTGTGGAGTAACAACATAGCCAAGAAAAGATACTCGGTCGGTGCAAAAGGTGCACTTCCCAAGGTTACCAAACAAACGTGCATCACGTAGAGCAATAAAAACAGCACGTAAATGTTCCAAATGTTCTTCCAAAGATCTGCTATAAATCAGTATGTCATCAAAGTAAACTACCACAAATCGTCCAATGAAAGCACGTAAAACTTCGTTCATTAATCTCATGAAAGTACTAGGTGCATTAGTTAACCCAAAAGGCATGACTAACCACTCATATAATCCAAACTTAGTTTTAAATGCTGTTTTCCATTCATCTCCCAATTTCATACAAATTTGGTGGTAGCCACTACGCAAATCAACTTTGGAGAATATTGTAGAACCACTCAATTCATCAAGCATATCATCTAGCCTAGGAATAGGATGACGATAACGAATAGTAATATTATTAATGCCTCTACAATCAACACACATACGTGATGTACCATCCTTTTTCGGCACTAGAATAATAGGAACAGCACAAGGACTAAGGGATTCGCGTATATAACCTTTGTCGAGAAGCTCTTGTACTTGGCGCATAATCTCCTTCGTCTCCTCTGGATTGGTACGGTATGGTGCACGGTTTGGCAGTGAAGCACCGGGAATTAAGTCAATCTGATGCTCAATCCCTCGAATAGGCGGTAATCCCGGTGGCACGTCTTGTGGAAAGACGTCAGCGAACTCCTGCAAAATGTTAGTGACAGCAGGAGGCAAAGAGGAAGGCACGTCCTCGAATGAAAATAATGCCTCTTTGCACACAAAAGCATAGCAAACAGATTTGCTGAAATCTAGCTCATCAATATCAGATTTGGTGGCAAATAAACATGCACTTTTCAATTTAATTTCAGAAACAACACTAGATGGTTTATTATTAGGCTTCATTTGTTGCTCAAATTCTTGTGCCACAATCTGATGTTCACTCTTATTCGTCTCCTGTTTTGCTTTATTAGCTCTATTAATATGATCTTTCAAAATAGAATCAGGAGTCATAGGAAGCAAAGTAATATTTTTATCCTTATGAACAAGAGTATAGTGATTGTTTCTACCATGGTGTACAGAATTTTTATCAAATTGCCATGGTCTACCAAGTAATAAGGAACATGCTTGCATAGGAACCACATCACAATCAACATAATCAGCATATGTAGAGATACTAAAATGCACACGAACAGTACGTGTTACCTTAACCTTGCCGTTGTTGTTGAACCATTGGATGTAGTAAGGATGTGGATGTGGTCTTGTGGTGAGAGAAAGCTTCTCCACCATCTCCATGCTAGCCAAGTTGTTGCAGCTCCCTCCGTCTATTATGACGCGCACAGAACGTTCCTTCACAACTCCCTTGGTATGGAACAAATTGTGCCTCTGATTTTGCTCAGCTTGTGTGACCTG
The DNA here is from genome assembly GCF_002162155.2 of Triticum dicoccoides. Lineage (NCBI taxonomy): Eukaryota > Viridiplantae > Streptophyta > Magnoliopsida > Poales > Poaceae > Triticum > Triticum dicoccoides. Next base: position 5,121 of record NW_021259786.1, on the reverse strand, counting down.
CACACTCAAAACACGTTGAGCAACTAAACATTCATACCTGTCAGCGTCTTCAGGAGCCATGTATTGCGTCTCATGATTAGAATCATCTCCACCATGTTCTTCACGTGTAATAAGAGCCAATGTCTCCTCATCATAGTCACTAGCGGACTCATATCCACCATCCGCGGTAGCAATCATCACACGCGGAGATTTGCATTCCCTCGCATAGTGACCTCCTCCCTTACAACGACGACAAATAATATCACTTGTGTGCCCTGTTGATGCCATGGAAGAAGAAGAACGCTGTGCAGGCCCCGCAGGTGCGCTCTTGGCAGATAATGGTGGTTGTGCCTGTTTTCTTGTATCACGGCTGGAGGTGGCACTGGATGGAGGTGCTGGTGCAGTTGAAGTAGAAGATGCACGTGGTGTCCATGATGAAGGTCGGCCTGCAGAAAAGTTAGTTCGCCCCAATGCTTGTCGATCCTGCACTTCACGTTCAGCTTTACAAGCAAGATGGAATAAACGAGTGATATTAGTATACTCCTTATAGTCTAGAATGGTCTGAATCTCTCTATTTAATCCACCCAGAAAACGTGCAAGCATAGCTTCATTCTCCTCAACAATACCACATCTAATCATGCCAGTTTGTAATTCCTGATAATATTCTTCTACAGAATTTTTCCCTTGTCTTAAACGCTGCAATTTTTGAAGCAATTCACGTTGATAATATGGTGGAACCCAACGCGTACGCATAGCAGTTTTCAAAGCAGCCCAAGTAGTTGGAATAGGATATAATCTACAATGTTCAGACCACCATACACATGCAAAACTAGTGAAAGCACAAAACTCGTCTCTCCTCAGGATATTGTAAACATGTAAATCGTTGTTCAGTTTCTAACTCCCAAGTAAGATATATATCAGGAACATATCTACCCTCAAATGGTGGAATATTCAATTTCAGTTTAGGAATATGGACATCATCTCGTACCTGAGGTGGTGGTGCAGGCCTACCATTACGAATATATACCTGAGGTCGACCTGCTGGTGGTGGTACAGGTGGCTGCACGTAGTGTTGATTTTGATCAACCTCATCCTCATAGTCTCCCACATAATCATCCTCCTCCGCATCAGCAGCAGGAGCCACAGAAGTATCAACAGCAGCACCAACAGTTTGGCCAAACGCAAGAGGAACACGGCTTGCTCGGCGGAGGTCTGCTTCGCGACGTGGAGGTAGTCGTTGTTGTTGTTGTTGTTGTTGTTGGAGAGGTGCGTTAGCTGCAGCGGGTGGTGGTGGTGGAAGACGCGCGAGCAATTCATTAAACTTGTTATCAAGCTTTGTTTCGAATGTCTTCTCAAAGCCAGTGATCTTCTCCATGGCCTCTTCAAAATTGTTCAGCACATCTTGCACCTGTTCAGTCATCATTTGCTGAAACTTATCGTGAAGCTCCTTGTTCGATAAATTCTCCCAGTCAATCTCGTCGGCTTGTGATCCTGGCATGGTTAGCAGCAATAGAAACACACAAGAATATGATCCTACAGACTACGAACAAGTGGTGGTGGTGGGTGTCACAAATCCGTCAAGCAAATCTCAAATTCTTACCAGTTCTTACCCAGCAGCAGGCGGTGATCGGCAACCGTTGTAGTCAAAAACTCTCAAAGCTTGGATAGAGCGATTACCAGGGAGAGTCAAACGCACGACGTAGATGTATGTGGAGCTGGGAAGGCTTATAATATGGTAGCAAAAAGGGTCAGCAACAATCAATTCAGAGATGCAAAGTTGAATAAACGCTCAACGACGGTACTGTGCTGGTCCTAGGCTAGACTGTGCTAGAGACGCGAGCCTAGAACACTAACAAAATCACGGCGCGGCACGTAAACAAGGGAAAAGCACACTCTGGAATTATTTTTTTCGCTCTTTTTTTTTGCGCTCTTTTTTTTTTGCGCTGCTTTTTTTTTGCGAAAAATCACTATAATGGCGAGTGTCTCAAAACTCTTCTTAGCTCAAACTGACAGGATGGGCACGAAATTTTTTTGACCAATTTTGTTTTTTTTGACTGTCCGGACCCAAAAACTGGAAACGGGTCAAAAAAAACTTCCTATAATGGCACCTGTCTCAAAACACTCAGAAACACCTAAAAATAGGATAGCCAGAAATTTTTTCGAAAAATGCGTTTTCGAAAAATTTTGGGCCTAAACGGAGCGTGGCTACCCGACTCTTTTTTTTTTTCCGAAACCTACTCCGGCAAGGAAACACGAATCGGAATCTAGATGGATCTCGAAAACAAACCTAATATGACAAGAACTCGGATTGGTGGTGGATATATGGTGGTAGATGGCAGCGGTGGTGGTATATGACAGCTGTGGTGGTATATGGATACGGATTCGAAGCGGTGGCGGATAAGCGGTGGTGGTAGATGGCAGGGGTGATGATGATGGTGCGGCGGCGGCGTGACAACTTATGACCAGAACTCGAAACTCTAAAAGACTAGACTCTAAGACCAGCAACTAGACACGACGATGCAACCGCAAATTCAACAAAGCAAAACCCTAAAAAGATTATGCAAAGGCTCAGATTGGTTCGGATATGATGAACTAACCCTAATTTTTTTGTGGCTTTTTCGTGGACTATAGGTATGAAGAACAGACTCGATCTAAACTACGAAAAACTGTAAAATCTCACCGAGCAACCTGGAAATCTGATACCACTTGATAGAGGCAAAGGTGTCCCGTCTTTTGATGAGATGATGGATATCGCTTTGGTGGCAGTCGACTTTGACGATCCGACTACGAACGTGCGAGGACGTCGCGCCTTAGCAATCGCTAAACCAACTCCGAGAGGTTATTGACCACGCCGGAGCACGATCAACCTGACCACGAGGGTCTGTTTCCTACGAGCAAACGAAGAACAAGCAAGAAACTGAGATTGCAATCTAGATATTGCGAATATAAGATGAAAGCTTTATTGATCAAGGTGGGGTTCTGTGACGCCTTTGTCTGGTCGTTGAACACAAACGAAGTACGCGAAGTTGCAGCTATGGCGAACTTTTAATCTAAACAAAACCCAAAGTCTAAACGATGCCCTAAGGGCTGTATATATGGAGGAAGAGGGGGGAATTTCGTGGCCCTTGGTGGAGGGGTCCGAAATCAACCCTATCTCTTGTTTCCCCACACATACGAACTCTAAAAATAGCCTATACTTATGTATTTCGAAATTACATGGGCCTGGCCCAATAATAAGGTGACGCAGCACCTAAAATAGCCTCGGGACGAAATTTAGGAAGTGGCATCTTGTATATTTCGTCCAAGGCTTCATGCACCCATTATGGTGGCTTCAAAGTCCTGAAATCATCACTTGTAACTCCGTTCTTGTTCCCCTTGCGCATGCCATCATCTCCATGCTTGTTCTTGCTCCAATGTTCATCCTTCTCCAAGCTAGGCCCTTCATTTGTAAGCAAAACAAATGTATCCAATTTAGGCAGCATCATATTCTCATGAACATTAGAATCATTACCAAGAAACGAAAGTACCTGGTAATTTAGTTGGCGTGCACGAGCTCTAGTAATTGGTCCAGTATGTATAGCAGCAGGGGTTGTGGGTGTAACAATTGTATTGATGTCCTCATCACTCAATAGCTTCAATCTTGGCTTTGTCAACTTCAATTCCCTGTGGAGTAACAACATAGCCAAGAAAAGATACTCGGTCGGTGCAAAAGGTGCACTTCCCAAGGTTACCAAACAAACGTGCATCACGTAGAGCAATAAAAACAGCACGTAAATGTTCCAAATGTTCTTCCAAAGATCTGCTATAAATCAGTATGTCATCAAAGTAAACTACCACAAATCGTCCAATGAAAGCACGTAAAACTTCGTTCATTAATCTCATGAAAGTACTAGGTGCATTAGTTAACCCAAAAGGCATGACTAACCACTCATATAATCCAAACTTAGTTTTAAATGCTGTTTTCCATTCATCTCCCAATTTCATACAAATTTGGTGGTAGCCACTACGCAAATCAACTTTGGAGAATATTGTAGAACCACTCAATTCATCAAGCATATCATCTAGCCTAGGAATAGGATGACGATAACGTAATATTATTAATGCCTCTACAATCAACACACATACGTGATGTACCATCCTTTTTCGGCACTAGAATAATAGGAACAGCACAAGGACTAAGGGATTCGCGTATATAACCTTTGTCGAGAAGCTCTTGTACTTGGCGCATAATCTCCTTCGTCTCCTCTGGATTGGTACGGTATGGTGCACGGTTTGGCAGTGAAGCACCGGGAATTAAGTCAATCCGATGCTCAATCCCTCGAATAGGCGGTAATCCCGGTGGCACGTCTTGTGGAAAGACGTCAGCGAACTCCTGCAAAATGTTAGTGACAGCAGGAGGCAAAGAGGAAGGCACGTCCTCGAATGAAAATAATGCCTCTTTGCACACAAAAGCATAGCAAACAGATTTGCCGAAATCTAGCTCATCAATATCAGATTTGGTGGCAAATAAACATGCACTTTTCAATTTAATTTCAGAAGCAACACTAGATGGTTTATTGTTAGGCTTCATTTGTTGCTCAAATTCTTTTGCCACAATCTGATTTTCACTCTTATTCGTCTCCTGTTTTGCTTTATTAGCTCTATTAATATCATCTTTCAAAATGGAATCAGGAGTCACAGGAAGCAAAGTAATATTTTTATCCTTATGAACAAGAGTATAGTGATTGTTTCTACCATGGTGTACAGAATTTTTATCAAATTACCATGGTCTACCAAGTAATAAGGAACATGCTTGCATAGGTACCACATCACAATCAACATAATCAGCATATGTAGAGATACTAAAATGCACACGAACAGTACGTGTTACCTTAACCTTGCCGCTGTTGTTGAACCATTGGATGTAGTAAGGATGTGGATGTGGTCTTGTGGTGAGAGAAAGCTTCTCCACCATCTCCATGCTAGCCAAGTTGTTGCAGCTCCCTCCGTCTATTATGACGCGCACAGAACGTTCCTTCACAACTCCCTTGGTATGGAACAAATTGTGCCTCTGATTTTGCTCAGCTTGTGTGACCTGCACACTCAAAACACGTTGAGCAACTAAACATTCATACCTGTCAGCGTCTTCAGGAGCCATGTATT
>NW_021259785.1:0-1037 GCF_002162155.2 Triticum dicoccoides | reverse complement strand
GATTTGGGTGAAGGAGTTCATCACCGACCTAGGAGTCATACCCAATGCGTCGGGGCCGATCAAACTCTTCTATGACAACACTGGAGCTATTGCCCTCGCCAAGGAGCCCAGGTTTCACAAGAAGACCAGGCACATCAAGCGTCGTTTCAACTCCATCCGTGAAAATGTTCAAGATGGAGACATAGAGATTTGCAAAGTGCACACGGATCTGAATGTCGCAGATCCGCTGACTAAACCTCTCTCGCGTGCAAAACATGATCAACACCAGAACTCTATGGGTGTTCGATTCATCACAATGTAACTAGATTGGTGACTCTAGTGCAAGTGGGAGACTGTTGGAAATATTCCCTAGAGGCAATAATAAAAGTATTATTATATTTCAATGTTCATGATAAATGTCTTTTATTCATGCTATAACTGTATTATCCGGAAATCGTAATACACGTGTGAATACTTAGACCACAATATGTCCCTGGTGAGCCTCTAGTTGACCAGCTCGTTGTGATCAACAAATAGTCATTGTTTCCTGACTATGGACATTGGATGTCGTTGATAACGGGATCACATCATTAGGAGAATGATGTGATGGACAAGACCCAATCTTAAGCATAGCATAAAAGATCGTGTAGTTCGTTTTGCTAGAGCTTTGCCAGTGTCAAGTATCTCTTCCTTCGACCATGAGATCGTGTAACTCCCGGATACCGTAAGAGTGCCTTGGGTGTATCAAACGTCACAACATAACTGGGTGACTATAAAGGTGCATTACAGGTATCTCCGAAAGTAGCTGTTGGGTTGACACGGATCGAGACTGGGATTTGTCACTCCGTATGACGGAGAGGTATCTCTGGGCCCACTCGGTAATGCATCATCATAATGAGCTCAATGTGACCAAGGTGTTGGACACGGGATCATGCATTACGGTACGAGTAAAGTGACTTGCCGGTAACGAGACTGAACAAGGTATTGGGATACCGACGATCGAGTCTCGGGCAAGTAACGTACCGATTGACAAAGGGAATTGCATACAGGGTTTGATC
>NW_021259784.1:0-1050 GCF_002162155.2 Triticum dicoccoides | reverse complement strand
TCTCGCGCTGATGATTACTCCCTCGTTCAGTGCGGCATGCTTTACAGCTTAGAACCGGGGCTCCAAAAGCGTTTTGAGCATCACGGAGCATATGAGATGTTCGAAGAGCTGAAACTAGTTTTTCAAGCTCATGCCCGGGTCGAGAGATATGATGTCTCCGACAAGTTCTACAGTTGTAAGATGGAGGAAAACAGTTCTGTCAGTGAGCACATCCTGAAGATGTCTGGGTTGCACAACCGTATGACCCAGCTGAACATTAACCTCCTAGATGAGGCGGTCATTGACAGAATCCTCCAGTCGCTCCCACCAAGCTACAAGAGCTTTGTGATGAACTACAACATGCAGGGAATGGAAAAGACCATTCCTGAAGTGTTCTCGATGCTGAAGACAGCAGAGGCTGAAATCAAGAAAGAACATCAAGTGTTGATGGTCAATAAGACCACTAAGTTCAAGAAGGGCAAGGGTAAGAAGAACTTCAAGAAGGACGGCAAACATGTTGCCGCGCCTGGTAAGCCAGTTACCGGGAAGAAGTCAAAGAATGGACCCAAGCCTGAGACTGAGTGCTTTTATTGCAAGGGGAAGGGTCACTGGAAGCGGAACTGCCCCAAATACTTAGCGGATAAGAAGGCCGGCAACCCCAAAGGTATATTTGATATACATGTGATTGATGTGTACCTTACCAGTACTCGTAGTAACTCCTGGGTATTTGATACCGGTGCCGTTGCTCATATTTGTAACTCACAGCAGGAGCTGCGGAATAAACGGAGACTGGCGAAGGACGAGGTGACGATGCGCATCGGGAATGGTTCCAGAGTCGATGTGATCGCCGTCGGCACGCTGCCTCTACATTTACCTACGGGATTAGTTTTGAACCTTAATAATTGTTATTTAGTGCCAAGTTTGAGCATGAACATTGTATCTGGATCTCGTTTAATACGAGATGGCTACTCATTTAAGTCTGAGAATAATGGTTGTTCGATTTATATGAGAGATATGTTTTATGGTCATGCTCCGATGGTCAATGGTTTATTCTTAATGAATCTCGAGCGT
>NW_021259783.1:0-2522 GCF_002162155.2 Triticum dicoccoides | reverse complement strand
TGGCATGCCTGGCGGTCCTGTTGCGGGGTACTCCGAACTCACTTGAGAGTGTTCGGGGATGGCGTTGCTAGATTGGCTTTTTGTCGGAGGAGGCTGCTTTGTACTTCTGCCGTGAGGGCTGCAGTATGCTCTTCCGTAAGGAGAGAGCGGTCTGTGTTTCCATTGACTGTTATGACCCCGCGAGGTCCTGGCATCTTGAGCTTGAGGTATGCATAGTGTGGTACCGCATTGAAACGAGCAAACGCAGTTCGTCCAAGTAGTGCATGATAGCCACTACGGAAAGGGACGATATCAAAGATTAACTCCTCGCTTCGGAAGTTATCCGGAGATCCGAAGACCACTTCCAGTGTTATTGAGCCTGTGCAGCGGGCCTCTACCCCTGGAATTACACCTTTGAAGGTGGTTTTGGTGGGTTTGATCCGTGACGGATCGATGCCCATTTTGCGCACTGTGTCCTGATAAAGCAGGTTCAGGCTGCTGCCACCATCCATGAGGACTCGCGTGAGGTGGAATCCGTCGATGATTGGGTCAAGGACCAATGCGGCTAAGCCGCCGTGACGGATGCTGGTCGGGTGGTCCCTACGATCAAAGGTGATCGGGCAGGATGACCATGGGTTGAATTTTGGGGCGACGGGCTCCATCGCATAGACGTCCCTAAGTGCACGCTTTTGCTCTCGTTTGGGGATGTGAGTGGCATAGATCATGTTCACCGTTTTGACCTGGGGGGGGATTTCTTCTGTCCTCTAGTGTTCGAACGCCGGGGCTCCTCGTCATCATTGCTGTGCAGCCCCTTGTCCTTGTTCTCAGCATTTATCTTACCGGCCTGTTTGAACACTGAGCAATCTCTGTTAGTGTGATTGGCTGGTTTATCGGGGGTGCCATGAATCTGGCATGAGCGGTCGAGTATGCGGTCCAGACTGGACGATCTCGGGTTGTTTCTTTTGAACGGCTTCTTCCGCTGACCGGATTTGGAGTTGCTGAATCCGGCATTGACTGCCGTATCCTCCGCATTGTCGTCGTTGTTTTGATGCTAGTGTCTGCTGCGCCGTGGCTTTCCGTTACTGTCACGGGTATCTGAGGTGCCAGGGTTTCCTGGCACGGTGTTGCTGCAAGCCAGCCAACTGTCCTCACCCGTGCAAAAGCGGGTCATTAGTGTCATGAGTGCCGCCATGGTCATCGGTTTTTCTTGGCCGAGGTGTCGGGCAAGCCACTCGTCACGGATATTATGCTTAAAGGCCGCTAGGGCCTCGACGTCCGGACAGTCGACAATTTGGTTCTTTTTAGTTTGGAACCGAGTCCAGAATTTCCTGGCTGACTCTCCGGGCTGTTGGGTAATGTGACTTAAGTCATCAGCATCCGGTGGTCGCACATAGGTACCTTGGAAGTTATCGAGGAATGCATCCTCAAGGTTTTCCCAGCTGCCAATAGAGTTTGCTGGCAGGCTATTCAGCCAGTGTCTGGCTGGCCCATTAAGCTTGAGTGGGAGGTACTTGATGGCATGTAGGTCATCACCGCGGGCCATATGAATGTGGAGAAGAAAATCCTCGATCCACACCGCGGGGTCTGTTGTGCCATCGTATGACTCGATGTTGACGGGTTTAAACCCTTCTGGGAATTCATGTTCCATTACTTCGTCAGTGAAGCAGAGGGGGTCTGCGGCGCCTCTGTGCCGGGCTATGTTGCATCATAGTCTGATTAGGTCTGGTCGGTAATGTTCGGTCCGGCCGGATTGATCAGTATTGCATCTGGCATGACGATCAGTGTCCTGAGCTGTGGCGCGCCCTCGTGATTCATAGATCGATCTTGGTTATCCTGCATTGTTTTCCAGTATATCTCGCAGGTCCTGCATATTGCCCCGGACCGTGGTGAACCGGCGTGGGGGTGCGGGCTGGTGTCCGGCCTGACATGCCGTTTTATCCCGGCCACGTGGTGGTCGGTCAGCCTCATCTTGTGCTAGAAGTTCAGTCTCTTCAGCCTCTTCTTCTAGCGGTTTATGCTTTGGGTATCCCCTGCTTGGGGGTTCGAGTCCGTATTCTTCGGCCGCCAGGACTTCTGTCCATCTGTCTGCGAGCAGATCTTGGTCCGCTTGGAGCTGCTGCTGCTTCTTTTTCAGGCTTCTTGTAGTGGCTATAAGCCTGCGCTTGAAGCGCTCCTGCTCTATGGGATCCTCTGGTACGCCGAATTCGTCGTCACCGAGGCTCACCTCGTCTTTGGAGGGAGGCATATAGTTATCATCCTCCAAGTATCCTCCTGTCGCTTGTTCTTCTGGGCTAGCCTACCCGTGTTCCTATTCGGCTTGCTCGAAGGTGGGTTGATCAGGATCATATTCCTCTTCGGCGCCATCTGGATTTTCTTCTCTAGTGCCGGTATTGTTGTGGCGAGGCTTGGAGCAGCACCGATGACGCCCATGTTTTGCTTTCTTTCCCGAGGGGTTATCTCCCGTTGCCTCATCGCCATTGTTTTCCTTGGGAGTATCCACCATATATATATATATATATATATATATATATATATATATATAT
>NW_021259782.1:0-1454 GCF_002162155.2 Triticum dicoccoides | reverse complement strand
GTCTGACCGATAAAGATCTTCGTAGAATATGTAGGAGCCAATATGGGCATCCAGGTCCCGCTATTGGTTATTGACCAGAGACGTGTCTCGGTCATGTCTACATTGTTCTCGAACCCGTAGGGTCCGCACGCTTAAGGTTACGATGACAGTTATATTATGAGTTTATGCATTTTGATGTACCGAAGGTTGTTCGGAGTCCCGGATGTGATCACGGACATGACGAGGAGTCTCGAAATGGTCGAGACGTAAAGATTGATATATTGGAAGCCTATGTTTGGACATCGGAAGTGTTCCGGGTGAAATCGGGATTTTACCGGGTTACCGGGAGGTTACCGGAACCCCCCGGGAGCCATATGGGCCTTCATGGGCCTTAGTGGAAAGGAGAAAGGGGCAGCCCAAGGTGGCTGCGCCTCTTCCCCCTCCCCTAGTCCTATTAGGACTAGGAGAAGGTGGCTGGCCCCCCTTCTCTCCCTTCCCCTCCGAGGAATCCTAGTTGGACTAGGATTGGAGGAGGAATCCTACTCCCAGAGGGAGTAGGACTCTCCTGCGCCTCCCTCTTTGGCCGGCCAGCCTCCCCTCCTCTCCTCCTTTATATACTGAGGCAGGGGCACCTCTAAACACACAAGTTGACACAAGTTGATCCACGTGATCAATTCCTTAGCCGTGTGCGGTGCCCCCTGCCACCATATTCCTCGATAATACTGTAGCGGAGTTTAGGCGAAGCCTTGCTGCTGTAGTTCATCAAGATCGTCACCACGCCGTCGTGCTGACGGAACTCTTCCCCGACACTTTGCTGGATCGGAGTCCGGGGATCGTCATCGAGCTGAACGTGTGCTCGAACTCGGAGGTGCCGTAGTTTCGGTGCTTGATCGGTTGGATCGTGAAGACGTACGACTACTTCCTCTACGTCGTGTCATCGCTTCCGCAGTCGGTCTGCGTAGGGTACGTAGACAACACTCTCCTCTCGTTGCTATGCATCACATGATCCTGTGTGCGCGTAGGAAAATTTTTGAAATTACTACGAAACCCAACAGTGGTATCAGAGCCTAGGTTAATGATGTTGATGTTATATGCACGAGTAGAACACAAGTGAGTTGTGGACGATACAAGTCATACTGCCTACCAGCATGTCATATTTTGGTTCGGCGGTATTGTTGGACGAGACGACCCGGACCAACCTTACGCGTACGCTTACGCGAGACCGGTTCCCTCGACGTGCTTTGCACAGAGATGGCTTGCGGGCGACTGTCTCTCCAACTTTAGTTGAACCAAGTATGGCTACGCCCGGTCCTTGCGAAGGTTAAAACGGAGTCTATTTGACAAACTATCGTTGTGGTTTTGATGCGTAGGTGAGATTGGTTCTTACTTAAGCCCGTAGCAGCCACGTAAAACATGCAACAACAAAGTAGAGGACGTCTAACTTGTTTTTGCAGGGCATGTTGTGATGTGATATG
>NW_021259781.1:0-1254 GCF_002162155.2 Triticum dicoccoides | reverse complement strand
AAATGGTCGAGACGTAAAGATTGATATATTGGAAGCCTATGTTTGGACATCGGAAGTGTTCCGGGTGAAATCGGGATTTTACCGGGTTACCGGGAGGTTACCGGAACCCCCCGGGAGCCATATGGGCCTTCATGGGCCTTAGTGGAAAGGAGAAAGGGGCAGCCCAAGGTGGCTGCGCCTCTTCCCCCTCCCCTAGTCCTATTAGGACTAGGAGAAGGTGGCCGGCCCCCCTCTCTCCCTTCCCCTCCGAGGAATCCTAGTTGGACTAGGATTGGGGGGAGGAATCCTACTCCCAGAGGGAGTAGGACTCTCCTGCGCCTCCCTCTTTGGCCGGCCAGCCTCCCCCTCCTCTCCTCCTTTATATACGGAGGCAGGGGCACCTCTAAACACACAAGTTGACACAAGTTGATCCACGTGATCAATTCCTTAGCCGTGTGCGGTGCCCCCTGCCACCATATTCCTCGATAATACTATAGCGGAGTTTAGGCGAAGCCCTGCTGCTGTAGTTCATCAAGATCGTCACCACGCCGTCGTGCTGACGGAACTCTTCCCCGACACTTTGCTGGATCGGAGTCCGGGGATCGTCATCGAGCTGAACGTGTGCTCGAACTCGGAGGTGCCGTAGTTTCGGTGCTTGATCGGTTGGATCGTGAAGACGTACGACTACTTCCTCTACATCGTGTCATCGCTTCCGCAGTCGGTCTGCGTTAGGTACGTAGACAACACTCTCCTCTCGTTGCTATGCATCACATGATCCTGTGTGCGCGTAGGAAATTTTTTGAAATTACTACGAAACCCAACAGTGGTATCAGAGCCTAGGTTAATGATGTTGATGTTATATGCACGAGTAGAACACAAGTGAGTTGTGGACGATACAAGTCATACTGCCTACCAGCATGTCATATTTTGGTTCGGCGGTATTGTTGGACGAGACGACCCGGACCAACCTTACGCGTACGCTTACGCGAGACCGGTTCCCTCGACGTGCTTTGCACAGAGATGGCTTGCGGGCGACTGCCTCTCCAACTTTAGTTGAACCAAGTATGGCTACGCCCGGTCCTTGCGAAGGTTAAAACGGAGTCTATTTGACAAACTATCGTTGTGGTTTTGATGCGTAGGTGAGATTGGTTCTTACTTAAGCCCGTAGCAGCCACGTAAAACATGCAACAACAAAGTAGAGGACGTCTAACTTGTTTTTGCAGGGCATGTTGTGATGTGATATGGTCAAGGCATGATGCTGAATTTTATTGTATG
>NW_021259780.1:0-1014 GCF_002162155.2 Triticum dicoccoides | reverse complement strand
GTAAAGGTAGCGGTGAGAGGCCATGTAGGAGTACATGGTGGGTTGTCTCATTGCAGCCGTCCTCAGGAACTGAGTTCTGTGTTTGTGATCCATGATTCAGCTACTACCACGCATTGGGCCCGAAACCAATGGACCCTCTCGGCTTCTTGATCACCCTTGTCCTCTGTCCAGGAGTTGCAAGTAGTTTCTGGTGTTTGTAGTATGCTGGAGGCCGTGCGCAGCGCTGACCGTAGGGGTGGGCTGTGATGCGGTAGGCACGTGGCACGGTGTACCAGGCGCCCGTTTGGTGTCTCGGGAACCCTGTTCACATCGTTTGGGGCTGTGAGCGAAACTCCGGCCGGATCTCCTCATGGATGGAACCCGAATAGGCGATAAACCTGGACTAGAGACTCGAGTGTTTAGGCAGGCCGTGGCCGACATCCACGTTGGGCTTTCGCTTGAAGGTTGCCGAGTACATGTCGTGTAAACGGCGGTAAGTGGTGAGAGCGTGTGTGAAGAAGTACACCCCTGCAGGGTTAACATCATCTATTCGAATAGCCGTGTCCGCGGAAAAGGACTTCTGGGTTGCTTATATCAGTTCATAGACAAGTGAAAGTGGATACTCTAAAATACGCAAGATAAGCGTGAGTGCTATGGATGGCGTTCCCGTAGGGAGACGGGAGCGGATCCATAGTGGTGTATTGGTTGGTGAATATGTGGACTCGTGTGCGCCACCTCAAAAGAGTCGCTTGCAGTCGTAGTTTAGGATAGCCACCGAGTCAAAGCTGGCTTGCTGCAGTCAAACCCCTCCACCCCCTTGTTGATAATGATGCATATGTAGATAGATCTGATGTAAGTCTTGCTGGGTACATTTGTACTCACGTTTGCCTATTTTATGTTTTGCAGAGAGACTTCGGTCTCACTAGTAGTTTCGCGTGGACTTCGACGTTTAGCTTGTTACCTCAGCTACGATCTTGTGCCCTCGGCAGGATCTGATATATAGTCAGGCTTCTCAGCCTTTTTCATTTATAGATG
>NW_021259779.1:0-1038 GCF_002162155.2 Triticum dicoccoides | reverse complement strand
AAGGGAACACAATCAATGCAATGCACAATATGATGCATGATCATGACATGGCAAAATGAATGTGTTTTGGGCTAATGCATCTAAAACCAGATTAAATGAAGTTGGTTTGAATCCAAGATTCAAATTCAAACTCCATATGTGGTTATTTAAATGTCATTCACTTCATTTGCCCTAAACAGTAGTGATAAGTTGTTCTAACATGCATGTAGATGGTACAGATGGATTCCTTGAATTTTTCTGATAATTTTTCATATATAAATTATTTAATTTGGAGTTACGGTTGAATTTCTATGATTTATTGAAGTTTTAGCTATTTTCTGGAATTTCCTGATTATTATAAAATAAACTAAATTCCAGAAAAGGAATATGGCGTCAGCATGACCTCACCCTGACGTCATCAGGTCAACAGGGCGGTCCAGGTCAAACCTGACGTGTGGGGTCCACACGTCAGTGACACGGGTTAAACAGGGGGGGTTTAGTTTAGTTTAATTAAAGATTAGGGCACTAGGGCCCACATGTCAGTGTCAGCAGGGGGGTAATTAGTTTAACTAATCCGATTAGTGCTAATCCTAATTTAGTTAGTGGCCAGAGGCCCACACGTCAGTGACACAGGGTCAAACTGGGCCCAGCAAGTCAACTGTCAACGGGGTCAACCCCACCGGCGACTTGACGTCGGCGAGGCCAACCGCGGCGGCGAGCCTCGGGTTTGCATCTCCGGCGACCAAACGGCCGGCGGAGGGCATCTACGTGACGCTGGTGGACTCGCGCGTCGAGTGGTGCAGGCGTTGGGTGCGGGGGTGGCCGGAGTTGTCGCCGGCGTCGACCTTGGCGGTCGCCGGAGCTCGGGTGAGCTCGGGGTCGACGCTACGGTGGCCGGGGAGACTCGTGCGGGGCACCTATGTGCTCCACGTGGCGCGGGAAGGGAGTTGAGCACGACGGCCGGACCGCTAGGTGGCCGGAGACTCGTCGGCGGCGGTCACAGGCGGCGGCGCGTACGGGCGAGCAAGGTGTGGCGGCTACGGCGCACGAGAGCGAGAA
>NW_021259778.1:0-1753 GCF_002162155.2 Triticum dicoccoides | reverse complement strand
GTTCGGGGCTCCGGAGAGGGAGATTCATCGCCGTCGTCATCATCAACCATCCTCCATCACCAATTTCATGATGCTCACCGCCGTGCGTGAGTAACTCCATCGCAGGCTTGCTAGACGGTGATGGGTTGGATGAGATTTACCATGTAATCGTGTTAGTTTTGTTGGGGTTTGATCCCTAGTATTCACTATGTTCTGAGATTGATGTTTCTATGACTTTGCTATGCTTAATGCTTGTCACCAGGGCCCGAGTGCCTTGATTCCAGATCTGAACCTATTATGTTTTCATGAATATATGTGAGTTTTTGATCCTATCTTGCAAGTCTATAGTCATCTATTATGTGTTATGATCCGACAACCCCGAAGTGACAATAATCGGGGTACTTCTCGGTGATGACCGTAGTTTGAGGAGTTCGTGTATTCACTATGTGTTAATGCTTTGGTCCGGTACTCTATTAAAAGGAGGCCTTAATATCCCTTAGTTTCCACTAGGACCCCGCTGCCACGGGAGGGTAGGACAAAAGATGTCATGCAAGTTCTTTTCCATAAGCACATATGGCTATATTCGGAATACATGCCTACATTACATTGATGAACTGGAGCTAGTTCTGTGTCACCCTATGTTATAACTATTACATGAGGAATCGCATCCGACATAATTATCCATCACTGATCTAATGCCTACGAGCTTTTCACATATTGCTCTTTGCTTATTTACTTTACCGTTGCTACTGTTACAATTACTACAAAACTGCTACTGTTACTTTTGCCACTGTTACCGTTACTATCATACTACTTTGCTACTAAATACTTTGTTGCAGATACTAAGTTATCCAGGTGTGGTTGAATTGACAACTCAACTGCTAATACTTGAGAATATTCTTTGGCTCCCCTTGTGTCGAATCAACAAATTTGGGTTGAATACTCTACCCTCGAAAACTGTTGCGATCCCCTTTACTTGTGGGTTATCAAGACTATTTTCTAGCGCCGTTGCCAGGGAGCATAGCTTTATTCTTTGAGTTACTTGAGATTTATATTTGCTGATCACTATGAAGAACTTGAAAGACAAAAGAACTAAGATTTGTCCCTCAACTATGAGGGGAGGTAAGGAACTGCCATCTAGCTCCGCACTAGATTCTCCTTCTGTTATGAGTAAGCTTGCGACACCTAAACCTACTTATGCTATTAATTCTGATATGTCGCATGTTATTGATGATGCCACTTCTACTATGGATGATACTTATGATGAAACTACTTCTATGCTTGATACTACTGTGCCATTAGGTAAATTTCTTGATGAACAACTTGCTAGGGTTAGAGAGAATGAAATTATTGAAAATGAAATTATTGAAGATAGTGATGATGAAGGTTCTCCCCCCTAAGTATGAATTACCTATTGTTCCTGAGGGTTATGTTATGGATGAAGAAACTGCTAGAGATTTTCTTGCTTGCAATGATAGATCTGATCTTAAGAAGTTATTAGCTAAACTGAAACAGAAAACTCTGAATGCTATAATAAAATATGACCCTGCTTTTGCTACTTCACCTATCTTTGTTACTCATAAGGATTATGAATTCTCTGTCGATCCTAAAATAATTATTTTGGTTGAATCTGATCCTATTTATGGCTATGAATCTGAAATTGTTGTGGCACATCTTACTAAGTTAAATGATATAGCCACCCCGTTCACTAATGATGAGAAATCTCGCTACTATTATATCCTTAAGATATTTCCATTCTCATTAAAGGGTGATA
>NW_021259777.1:0-1627 GCF_002162155.2 Triticum dicoccoides | reverse complement strand
CCCCGTTTCATGGACTATTACTCATTGTTTTGGGGTCCCGGAGTGATTTCCACGACTGACGCACCCCGGGGTGCGTTTACGTGTTGTCCACCAGCAATCTTAGTTTTGTTCGATTTTGGGCTCTTACATGGACTATTACTCACAATTTTGGGGACCTAGAGCTATTTCCACGATTTACGATCCCCATGGTGCGTTTACGTGTCCGTCGTCAACAGTCGTAATTTTGGCCGATTCTGGCCCGTTTCGTGGACTATTACTCACCGTTTCTGGGTCCGAAAGCGATTTCCATGGTTGTTGAACCCTAAGGTGCGCTTACGTGTCGGTCATTAACAATCGCAGTTTGGGCTGATTCTTGGCCGATTCTTGGACTATTACTCACCATTTTGGGGTCCCAAAGCGATTTGCATAGTTGTTAAACCCCCAAGGTGCACTTACGTGCCGGTCATCAACACTCGCAGTTTTGGCCGATTTTGGCCCGTCTCTTGGACTATTACTCATTGTTTTAGGGTCCCTGAGTGATTTCCACGATGGACGAACCCTAGGTTGCGTTTGCGTGTCGGTCATCAACACTTGTAGTTTTGGCCGATTCTGGCCCGTTTCATTGACTATTACTCAGTTTTTGGGCCCCGGAGTGATTTCCACAACTGATGAACCCCAGGGTGCATTTACGTGTCGGTTATCAACACTCACCATTTTGGCCAATTCTGGTACATTTCGTGCACTATTACTCACCGTTTTGAGGTCCTAGAGCGATTTCCACGATTGACGATCCCTGGGGTGCATTTATGTGTCGGTCATCAACACTCGCAGTTTTGGCCCACTCTTCCCCGTTTCATGGACTATTACTCATTGTTTTGGGGTCCCGGAGTGATTTCCACGATTGACGCACCCCGAGGTGCGTTTACGTGTTGTCCACCAGCAATCTTAGTTTTGTTCGATTTTGGGCTCTTACATGGACTATTACTCAAAATTTTGGGGACCCAGAGCTATTTCCACGATTTACGATCCCCATGGTGCGTTTACATGTCCGTCATCAACAGTCGTAATTTTGGCCGATTCTGGCCCGTTTCGTGGACTATTACTCACCGTTTCCGGGTCCGAAAGCGATTTCCATGGTTGTTGAACCCTAAGGTGCGCTTACGTGTCGGTCATTAACAATCGCAGTTTGGGCTGATTCTGGGCCGATTCTTGGACTATTACTCATCATTTTGGGGTCCCAAAGCGATTTGCATAGTTGTTAAACCCCCAAGGTGCGCTTACGTGTCGGTCATCAACACTCGCGGTTTTGGCCGATTTTGGCCCGTCTCTTGGACTATTACTCATTGTTTTAGGGTCCCTGAGTGATTTCCACGATGGACGAACCCTGGGTTGCGTTTGCGTGTCGGTCATCAACACTTGTAGTTTTGGCCGATTCCGGCCCGTTTCATGGACTATTACTCAGTTTTTGGGCCCCGGAGTGATTTCCACAACTGACGAACCCCAGGGTGCGTTTACGTGTCGGTTATCAACACTCACAATTTTGGCCAATTCTGGTACATTTCGTGCACTATTACTCACTTTTTTGGGGTCCTAGAGCGATTTCCACGATTGACGATCCCTGGGGTGCATTTATGTGTCGGTCATCAAC
>NW_021259776.1:0-1460 GCF_002162155.2 Triticum dicoccoides | reverse complement strand
CAATCTCGTCGGCTTGTGATCCTGGCATGGTTAGCAGCAATAGAAACACACAAGAATATGATCCTACAGACTACGAACAAGTGGTGGTGGTGGGTGTCACAAATCCGTCAAGCAAATCTCAAATTCTTACCAGTTCTTACCCAGCAGCAGGCGGTGATCGGCAACCGTTGTAGTCAAAAACTCTCAAAGCTTGGATAGAGCGATTACCAGGGAGAGTCAAACGCACGACGTAGATGTATGTGGAGCTGGGAAGGCTTATAATATGGTAGCAAAAAGGGTCAGCAATAATCAATTCAGAGATGCAAAGTTGAATAAACGCTCAACGACGGTACTGTGCTGGTCCTAGGCTAGACTGTGCTAGAGACGCGAGCCTAGAACACTAACAAAATCACGGCGCGGCACGTAAACAAGGGAAAAGCACACTCTGAATTTCGTGGATAGAGGCGGGGTGTCCCGATCTTTCGATGAGATGATAACTATCAATTTGGTGAAGATGACTTTGACGATCCGACTACAAACGTGCACGACGTTGCGCCTTAGCAATCGCTAAACCAACTCCGAGAGGTTATTGACCACGCCGAAGCACAATCAACCTGACCACGAAGGTCTATTCCTGCAAGCAATCGAAGAACAAGCAAGAATATGATAAAGCAATCTGAATATTACGAATATAGATGAAGTATTGATAAAGGTGGGGATCCGTAAGCGGTCTTGGTCTGGTCGTTGGACACAAACAAAGTACACGAAGTTGCAATGGCTAACTTTTAACTAAACAAATCCCAAGGAAAAGCTACTAGATGGATCTACTTATATAGGAGCAAGGGGTGGCGGCCAAGGAGGTGGGAGGACGTCCCAAGGCAGCCTAAAACTAAATCTAGGTCGTACAAGGCCAATGGGCCCAAGTGGAGGTGATGTAACACCTTTGGACTTGTAGTTTGACTCGGATTCTGCTGCAGCATCAGATTGTTTCGTCCACAACTCAACGCTCCGGACGAATTTGAAGGTGATTCCAACTGGGTTGGAAAGTGCACGAAATCTAGTTTCCAACAGAAAAAGAATCACCCAATTCGGAGTCCGTATGAAAAACTTGTGTGCGTTTTGAGTCAGGTGTGTCTGTGCAGTCCGAATCTGAATCCAGAACGTGAGAGACTTGGACTCTATCTTCTCTTGGGCCAAAAGTGACGTGAGAGAACTTTTTGGACAGCAAATAAACATCTCTTTCTTCCTTATCTTCATATGTGGATTGTACAAATGTCCCATACACCTGCAATTAGACAAAACACAAAAGTGTGTGAAGTATTTTTGTTCTGGATAACATAAATAGATTATTGAATAGTTTGCACTAGAAATCACCTTACAAATATGCATATATGCAATATTTTTGGTCATATCCAAGGTAGTCATGTCCTTATCATCCTCCCCTTCTTGAAAATAAAGCCGTCCTCGGCGTTGCTTAATCT
>NW_021259775.1:0-763 GCF_002162155.2 Triticum dicoccoides | reverse complement strand
TTGATGACCGACACGTAAGTGCACCTTGGGGTTCGTCAATCGTGGAAATCACTAAGAGACCCCGAAACAGTGAGTAATAGTACTCAAAACGGGTCAGAATCGGCCAAAACTGCGAGTGTTGATGACCGACACGTAAGCACACCTTGGGGTTCAACAACTATGCAAATCGCATTGGGACCCCTAAACGGGGAGTAATAGTCCATGAAATGGGCCAGAATCGTCCAAAACTGCGAGTGTTGATGACCGACACGTAAGCGCACCTTGGGGTTCGTCAATCATGGAAATCACTCTGAGACCCCAAAATAGTGATTAATATTCCACGAAATGGGCGAGAATCTGCCAATACTGCGAGTGTTGATGACCGACACATAAGCGCACCTTGAGGTGCGTCAATCGTGGAAATCACTCCGAGACCCCAAAACAGTGAGTAACCGTCCATGAAACGGGCCAGAATCAGCCAAGACTGTCAGTGTTGATGACCGACACGTAAGCGCACCTTGGGGTTCGTCAATCGTGGAAATCACTCAGAGACCCCAAAACAGTGAGTAATAGTACACGAAACAGGCCAGAATCGGCCAAAACTACGATTGTTGATGACCGACACGTAAGCGCACCTTGGGGTTCGTCAATCGTGGAAATCACTCTGAGCCCCCAAAAAAGTGAGTAATAGTACATGAAACGGGCCAGAATCGGCCAAAACTGCGAGTGTTGATGACCGACACATAAGCGCACCTTGGGGTTCGTTAATCATGGAAATCACTCC
>NW_021259774.1:0-2374 GCF_002162155.2 Triticum dicoccoides | reverse complement strand
ATAGGTCTGGTACATAGCATAGCATACTTTATAGAACCTATGACTGAGGCATAGGGAATGACTTTCATTCTCTTTTCTATTTTCTGCCGTGGTCAGGATTTGAGTCTTTACTCAATTTCACACCTTTGCAACACAGGCAAGAACTCTTTCTTTGACTGTTCCATTTTTTGAACTATTTCAAAAATTTATCAAGGTATGCACTCATTGAAAAATCTTATCAAGCGTCTTGATCTATCTATATAGATCTTGATGCTCAATGTGTAAGCAGCTTCACCGAGTCTTGCTTTGAAAAACTCTTATTCAAGTATCCTTTCATGCTATCCAGAATTTCTATATCATTTCCAATCAACAATATGTCATCCACATATAATATTAGAAATGCTATAGAGCTCCCACTCACTTTCTTGTAAATACAGGCTTCTCAAAAAGTCTGTATAAAACCATATGCTTTGATCGACTCATCAAAGCGTATATTCCAACTCCGAGAGGCTTGCACCAGTCCATAAATGGATCGTTGGGGCTTGCACACTTTGTTAGCACCTTTAGGATTGACAAAACCTTCTGGTTGCATCATATACAACTCTTATTTAATAAATTCATTAAGGAATGCAGTTTTGACATCCTTTTGCCAGATTTCATTAAATGTGGCAATTGCTAACATGATTCGGGCAGACTTAAGCATCGCTTCAATTGAGAAAATCTCATTGTAGTCAACACCCTGAACTTGTTGAAAACCTTTCGCAACAAGTCGAGCTTAGTAGATAGTAACACTACTATCAGTGTCCGTCTTCTTCTTGAAGATCCATTTATTTAACATGGCTTGCTGATCATCGAGCAAGTCAATCAAAGTCCATACTTTGTTCTCATACATGGATCATATCTTAGATTTTATGGCCTCAAGCCATTTCGTGGAATCTGGGCTCATCATCGCTTCCTCATAGTTCGTAGGTTCATCATGGTCTAGTAACATGACTTCCAGAACATGATTACCGTACCACTCTGGTGCGAATCTTACTCTGGAAGACCTACGAGGTTTGGTAGCAACTTGATCTGAAGTTTCATGATCATCATCATTAACTTCCTCACTAATTGGTGTAGGAATCACTGGAACTGATTTCTGTGATGAACTACTTTCCAATAAGGGAGAAGGTACAATTACCTCATCAAGTTCTACTTTCCTCCCACTCACTTCTTTCGAGAGAAACTTCTTCTCTAGAAAGGATCCATCTTAGCAACGAATAAGTTGCCTTCGGATCTGTGATAGAAGGTGTACCCAATAGTTACCTTTGGGTATTCTATGAAGACACACTTCTCCGATTTGGGTTCGAGCTTATCAGGTTGAAACTATTTCACAGCATCGCAGCCCCAAAATTTAAGAAACGACAGCTTAGGTTTACTACTAAACCATAGTTCATACGGTGTCGTCTCAACGGATTTAGATGGTGCCCTATTAAACGTGAATGCAGCTGTCTCTAATGCATAACCCCAATACGATAGTGGTAAACCGATAAGAGACATCATAGATCGCACCATATCTAGTAAAGTACGATTATGACGTTCGGACACACCATTATGCTGTGAAACTATTCCACATTGTTTAAAAAGAAGGCCAAACTCGTAGCTCAAATATTCATCTCTACAATCAGATCATAGAAACTTTATTTTCTTGTTACTATGATTTTACCACTTCACTCTGAAATTCTTTGAACCTTTCAACTATTTCAGACTAATGTTTCATCAAGTAGATATACCCATATCTGCTCAAATCATCTTGTGAAGGTCAGAAAACAACGATACTTGCCACAAGCATCAACACTCATTGGATCGCATACATCAGTATGTATTATTTCCAATAAGTCAGTAGCTTGTTCCATTGTTTTGGAGAACGGAGTTTTAGTCATCTTGCCCAAAAGGCACGGTTCGCAAGCATCAAATGATTCATAACCAAGTGATTTCGAAAATCCATCTTTATGGAGTTTCTGCATGCGCTTTACACCGATATGACCCAAACGGCAGTGCCACAAATAAGTTGCACTATCATTATCAACTTTGCATCTTTTGGCATCAATATTATGTATATGTGTATCACTACGATCGAGATCCAACAAACTATTTTCATTGGGTGTATGACCATCAAAGGTTTTATTCATTTAGACAGAACAACAATTATTCTCTGATTTTAAATGAATAACCGTATTGCAATAAACATGATCAAATCATATTCATGCTCAACGCAAACGCCAAATAACATTTATTTAGGTTCAACACTAATCCTGAAAGTATAGGGAGTGATGATGATCATATCAATCTTGGAACCACTTCCAACACACATCGTCACTTCACCCTCAACTAGTTTCTGTTTATTCTGTAACTC
>NW_021259773.1:0-2714 GCF_002162155.2 Triticum dicoccoides | reverse complement strand
TGTAACCGCCGGGACCGAGTGTGTGTTCCCCTATGTTCAGCTCCCGCATTTGTTTCCCCCACTCACTTGATTGGGAGCTTGCGGTGCTCGAGCAATTGATCTTGAAGTCGTTGTAGTCATCTTCGGTGATCGAAGGATTTTTCTCCTTGATCTTCTGATAACTCTCACCTTTCTCGATCATTCTCTTCACATTGCTTTTCCAAGTAGACAGGGCCTTGCTCATCTTCGTGAGGGCAGCATTGTTCACTTTATTCCCTTTGAGGCTTGTGTTTTCAAATTCAGCGGGGAACTTGTATCGTTCGTGCAGCTTCGTGAAGAGGAGGTTGCGCAAATTCCCTCGGTCAGGATGCCTCAGGTTCTCGGTGTTGATCGAGACGGTGCTCCGGACAATGCACCCGAGCTGAAGCAAGTACCCCTTGACTATTCGTTCGGGCGCCGTTGGATTCCCATTGGAGTCCACTTCAGTAACTTCCTCCTTGAGGGTGCGGAGCATGATCGGGCGTCGGTCCTTCCGTTGCCTCTTCGGTTGGCTGCCATCTGTGCGTGCGCCGCCATCATCAGTGGTGGCATCCTCGGCGGCACCATCAGTGGTGGCATCAGTGTGGTCATCCTCGGCGGCACCATCCGTGGTCTCAGGATCGGTGGGGAAGGCGGCGGCCTCATACAAGTGAGGTTGTTCCTCCATCTCCTGGGACAGCTCCCAGAATGCCTTGGCGCCCGAACCCCCGGCCTCATCATTATGGGCCATGTTTCTCTCTAAATAGAAACAAAGTTTGGTCAAAAAGTTGGTTATTGTCAATCCTTTATCGATAGAAAAATAGTACTATCGTCAGCGTATTGCAAAATCTTGACTGAGCCTTGCTGATTATCCTATTCAAACTATCCGCGGGAAAATTAAATAAAAAAGGCGATAACAGATCTCCTTGGCTAAACCAACGATGACTGCCAAAGTAAGACCCACAACAGTTATTAATATTGACACACAACGTCCACCCCCCTCCGCGCGCACAATCTGGGCAATCCACTTGACCCGTTTTATACTAAATCTCTTAGCTCAACACATCTCCGCAGATATGCCCAATCAACTTTGTTGTAGGCCTTCTCGAAATCCAGTTTTAGAACAACTTCCTGTGACTTCTTTCTCCTGGTTTTGTGGAACACCTCATGAAGAACCAAAACCCCTCCATAATGTTCCTATTTCTGATAAAGGCAGACTGGCAGGTAGCTATTAACTTGCTCATAAATGGTTAGCTCTTATGGTCGAGGCTTTGGAAAATATTTTAAACAGAACCTGCAAGAACAAATCGGCCTGAATTTTTGAATAGTTTCAGCATCCCAAATTTTTTGGCAATAGAATAATCACACAAAAGTTGATTCTGTTCAAGTCAAGTTTATGTGAGCACAAATCCTCAAAGAACTACATTAGATCATTTTTAATGATATGCAATACTTTTGGTAAAACTCAATAGGAACAACATCAGGTCCACGTGCCCTATTACCAGCCATACTATCAATGGCAACCTTTCAGCTTTAGAAAACTCTATCTAACATCTCTCTGTCAGTCAGAGAGCACACCACCCGTATCCTAGGTATCATTTCTCATGCTAATTGGGTTTCCTTCTCCATGTCCAAATAATACCTTACAATATTCAGTAGCATGTTTTAAAATATATATGTTCTGATGCTGCATTACTTCATTCCCATTCTTCATAGCGTAGAGCATTTTCTTTCTAGCTCTGCCATTAGCAATTTTATGAAAAATCTCCATATTAGCATCCCCTTGCAACAACCATCTTTCTCCAAATCCTTTATGCTATAATCTCTCTTCCTCCTCATATATATATGCAACAATTGCTCTTCCACATAACTTTTTCTAGCATACAACACCCCCACCCTGAACACGGGTTCCTCCAAACTTTCCATATTAGCAAGCTCAACAAGCAACTCCTTGTTCCTCTTGACAATATCACCTCTCAAATTAATCACCCAACCTTTGAGACTGGCCTTCACATTTTTCAGTTTCAACAGGAATCTTCCAAGGTTATCTTTGGCATAAACCCGAGACTGGCAAGCAAGATCAACTCTTCTCATAAACTCGGGATGAGAGAGCCAAGAGGTTTCAAACCTAAATTCTTGACTCGTTTGTTCACAAATCTCCTCAATGTCCATAATCAAAGGATTATGTTCTGAGACAGCTCTAGGCAACTTCCTAACATATGTTGTTAGTGGGAATGTCAATTCCCATTTGTCGTTAATCAGAAATCTATCCAACTTCTCCAAAGTAGGGCCCTCTTGGTTATTACACCAAGTATATGCCCCACCAACCATATGCAACTCCCTTAATTCATGAATTTTAATAACATAAGTAAACATGCCCATATATCTTTTATTGTTTACAACTTTATTCTTATCACTATGAAAACACAAAATATTAAAATCACCACCTATTAACAAAGGAATGAATTGATCTATACACAAATCAGATAAAGTAGCTAAGTAAGATTCTTAATCACAATCCTGAGCAGCCCCATATACAATCACCAAGTACAATTTATGCAGTGATTTTCTATCAGTCAATAAAACCCTCACAAAAAATCTACCAACATCACTATCATGAATATCAAATCTAGAGGATTTGATGCCACATAATAACCCACCAGACTTTCCCACAGAGGGGACCAAAACCAAGAGTATACAGCCCAGTATCAAATCTT
>NW_021259772.1:0-1140 GCF_002162155.2 Triticum dicoccoides | reverse complement strand
ATGTGAACAGGGTTCCCGAGACACCAAACGGGCGCCCGGTACACCGTGCCACGTGCCTACCGCATCACAGCCCACCCCTACGGTCAGCGCTGCCCACGGCCTCCAGCATACTACAAACACAAGAAACTACTTGCAACTCCTGGACAGAGGACAAGGGTGATCAAGAAGCCGAGAGGGTCCATTGGTTTCGGGCCCAATGCGTGGTAGTAGCTGAATCATGGATCACAAATACAGAACTCAGTTCCTGAGGACGGCTGCAATGAGACAACCCACCATGTACTCCTACATGGCCTCTCACCGCTACCTTTACCAAATCGTGTTCACACACTTAGCTCACACACAGTAGGACAGGTTCACACGCCTCTGATTCATCCCCGATGAATCAGACCTGACTCAACTCTAAGCAATAGCAGGCATGACAAACAAACATGAATGAGTAGGCACATCAGGGCTCAAACAACTCCTACTCATGCTAGTGGGTTTCATCTATTTACTGTGGCAATGACAGGTCATGCAAAAGACAAAGGGGTTCAGCTACCGCAGCAAGTAACAGATGAATCGATGTTGTCCTAATGTAGTAAAAGAGAGCAGGAGCGAGAGAGTGGGATTTTATCGGAATGAACGAGGGGGTTTGCTTGCCTGGCACTTTTGAAGATAACATTGAGTCTTCATCAGTGTCAACGATCACATCATCGGTATCACGTCTATCGAGAGGGGACAAATACCGGCAACACAGAAGGGAACACAATCAATGCAATGCACAATATGATGCATGATCATGACATGGCAAAATGAATGTGTTTTGAGCCAATGCAACTAGCAACAGATTAAATGAAGTTGGTTTGAATACAAGATTCAAATTCAAACTCCATATGTGATTATTTAAATGCCCTTTATTTGATTTGTGCTAAACAGCAGCTATAAGTTGTTCTAACATGCATGAAAATGGTACAGATGGATTCCTTGAATTTTTCTGATAATTTTTCATATATAAATTATTTAATTTGGAGTTACAGTTAATTTTCTATGAATTTTAGAAGTTTATATTCATTTTCTGGAATTTCAGAATTAAATTAAATCCAGAAAACATTACTGCGTCAGCATGACGTTGGCATGACGTCAGCAAGTCAACAGGGGCCG
>NW_021259771.1:0-2582 GCF_002162155.2 Triticum dicoccoides | reverse complement strand
GAATAGTAATAGGCTACAGGAGGTAGCGACTAGCGACCGCTGTCGTACATTTGCGAGCCATGGCAGCACGCTGTAGGCGACCCTCCTTTTAGCACTCGCAATAAGCGGTGTATAGCAGCATTTAAGATGCTGATCCTGGACTGTATGGATCATGTTGGTGCTTCTTTTGGGCCCATATCAATGGTCATGTTGATGACCTGTGATGAGAGCAACTAATTGAGAAGTACTCCTTCGGGAGCCCCTGTAAGCGTCACTTTCCGTGGGTTAGAAACGCGTCACTTGGCGCATTCTCAGCCACCGCGTGTCGCACTCTAAGCCCTTCCTTTGGATTTATTTTTTATTTTTCAGTATGCGTTTTGGGCATTTAGATGATTTGTCTTGGGTCTTTTCGGTTTTTCTGTTTTTCGCCGATTTTTCTTAGGATTTGGAGGAAACAAATTTTGGAAAAACGATTTTTTTCCCGAGAAGACGCGTTGTTTCCTTCCATGAGAGACCCATATATACTTCTCATGGAGGTACGGACTTGTTTCCGCGAGAGCGAGAGACACTGTCGTGCCTCTTTGAAAGGGAAAAACACGATTTTTTTTGTCTCACCCGAAAGGCACAAATTTACTTCTCGTGGAAGACTCTCGGAAAGGAGAAAAACGAGTTTTCTTTTTTTCGTTTCGTGACAAGCACTAATTTACATCTTGTGGAGGCACGAATTTGTATCCGCGAGAGGCATGGTCAAAGGGAAAAGGCACTTTTTTTGTTCCACGAGAGGCACGGATTTACTTTTTGTGGAGGCACATATTTGCTTCAGTGAGAGGCATGGTCATGCCTCTCGAAAAGGAAAAAAAATGCATTTTTGTTTTTTTCTTCGGCAAGAGGCACAAGTTTAATTCTCGTTGAGGCGCGGATTTTCTCCGCGAGAGGCACGGTCATGCCTATCGAAATGAAAAAAAATGTATTTTATTTTTTTGTTTCACGAGAGGTACGGATTTACTTCTCGTGGAAGTACGAATTTGCTTCCGCGAGAGGCATGGTCGTGCCTCTTGAAAAGAGAAAAAAACATGATTTTTTTTCATTCCATGAGAGGCAAGGATTTACTTGTCGTGGAGGCACGAATTTGTTTTGGCGAGAGGCACTGTGCCTCTCAAAAAGGGAAAAGCACATGCATCTTCAGAAAGGAAAAATCCGTGTGCCCAGTTTAGGTTTTTTTTGTCCAATTTTTTTCTTAAAAAATAAGTTCATGGAAACTGGAGTAGGATTTATATCATAGCTTGCCATAGAACTAGTTAAGGTTTTCGACGATGTAAAAGTTCTCAAAAATACTGAAACAACACATCTATAATATAAAATCATCTAATAGAGCGACTAAAAAAATAGTACTATATGTGTCCTAGGATTAAAACAAATGGTTCAGTATATATTTTATGTTGTAGTGAGCTGAAAATATTGTCTTTTTACCGAGGACACACAAATGCATATTTTCACAATCTCTTCGTTGGGTCATCCTATTACATTAGAGTGATGCTTCACTATTTATTTCACATTTTTTATAACTTTTAAACCAGTTAAAGTTTAGCGAGTCTAAACAAGTTATGTGGTAAGCTATGATAGACATATTTTTACCTGTGGAAACCTATTAATATGTGATCTAGTTTTAAATATCTCGGCGCGAGAGATCCAACGGTGAAAACGGTTTGAGATTTGTACGGACGGCTTAAGAGATAAAAACGTTTTGAATAAACGAATCTAGGAAAAGGGGGAAAACTCACATGTTGCGACAAGTGATGCGCATGCAGAGCGCCACTTGACAGGTGGGAGTGATCTTTGAAGGAGTATTTCTGAATTAATGATTTCGGCATGTGTAACGCATTTGGTGACCAGTCATGGCCCACAAATATCAACTCAACATGTACCCTTCCCGTGCGCATGTCCTTTGTATACGTCGGGCCATACTGTTTTTTTCCCATAGGTTTTGGGAAAGTTCTACAACCTTTCCTAAAATGGTTTTTTTGGTTTTTTCTATGTTTTCTCTTTTGGTTTTTCCTTTCTTTTGGCCTTTTATTTTTGTTTTTGTTTTCAGTTTCATTTATTTTACATTTTCCTTTTACATTTTCTTCTCATTTTATTATTCTTTTATTTTATATTTTCCTTTTTCCTTTTTTTGATTTTTTGGACATCTTTCAAATCATGAATATTGTTTGCAATGATGAACATTTCACAAATAAGCAAAAAAATTGAAAATTGAGAACTTTTTTAATATTCTCGAACATTTTCCAAATTAATGAACATTTCTAAATATCCACTATTGGTTTTACGTCAAGCAATACGTATTACATGACGGAGAATTCCATTCTCGTCATGATCGATCCACATCCTACCATAGTGCCTAGAGAACCTGCTTCTAGATGATTCTATAGTGATCCACCGGAATAGGCCTCGGGTGACGCCTCCCTAGTCACAAAGAGTTGTCTCAAAAAAAAAACAAAGAGTTGTCTTAATATTGTGAACATTTTTCTAAATTTCGGAAAATTTTGTTTTTACTCACATTTTTTACTCTTAAAGAATTATTATTGAATGCACGTAAATTTTTT
>NW_021259770.1:0-835 GCF_002162155.2 Triticum dicoccoides | reverse complement strand
GGATTGTTATAGGAATTGCACACCATCCTATGAACTCTTGGTACAGTGATACTTCTTGCCATCATTAGTCATCCCTCGGTCTTCGTGTTGATGCAACCGGAATACCGACAAATGAATCATGGCGTGTGAAATCAATACTGCTAGCAACTCCATTGCTTGGTAGTTAAATGGACGATAACCTCATTCTTAGCGTGTCGATTATTGAATCGTCACCCTAAGGTTGATTGTGCTACCTAGTCCTTATTTTTGGTGCACTCTCCGATCAGTGAGTTAGGATAGTGCCAATCCTTGCTTATTTGATCATATCGTCTTGCCCTGAAAAGCAAGATTGTTCTCGAGCTTAGTAACATATCGGTGGTTCGTGATTTCCGAAGATCTTCTCGGAAGTATTACCAGGTTGTCACCTGACCGCTATGTTGAGCTCGTGATCAAGTTGTTTTCTTGTGAACCACCCTTTCTCCAATAATCTGTGTTGGATACCCCTGAGCTAGTTGGCTAAGCTGAACAACAACTTGGAGAGTTGGAAGATAAAAGCTTGCCTGACTTAGTTCGTTCCAAAGGGATGTTCTTGTGTAGTGTGTGTTGAAGAAAGATGATATCTTCATCGATTGGTCCCTGTGATCAGTTGCTGGATCTACTGTCTTATCAATCCTTTGAATTGAGTGTGGGCTATCGTCAAATCAAGTCAGAACCAACGATGCTCGTAATGTTGTCTTATTCGTGGTTGATCCCTCGAGCATACACCATTACATCTTTGGTCTGACCAATGCTATCACCGTGTTCACTTAACTATGGAATTCCTTTTAAAAGGAAACCCGGATGAATTGTTGTTGAG
>NW_021259769.1:0-2544 GCF_002162155.2 Triticum dicoccoides | reverse complement strand
TATGGCTAAACCAGGCTTCCTTGTTTTGGGTCGAGGCCCATGTCAAACGCGATCTCATGGGCTACTGTATATCCGCTTTGTTCTAAGTACGCTTTCGAGATGGTTCTAAAAACAAAGTTGTGAAACGAGTGAACTGGCAAATGCCAAGATGACTTCGCTTCAGTCCTGTCCTGGTGTTACATAAAAGCTCAACCATGCATAATAACTTACCAACACACCAACTTCACACGATTAACAGCAAAACTAACCAGGTGCTACCTCCGATCCATATTACTTATCATTGGTTTAGTACAAAGTTGTAGTGAGTAGAACATTTCTGTTGCAACAGCACCATTTACAGAGTATCGTCCTAAGTTCACCCTGCAGATGTACACCCGAAATGTGGGTTTCAGACCTGACCAAGCCAGTACCAACACCATTTAGCTGCAGCAACTGGGCGATTCAGCACATTGTGACGCTCGGATAATTAAGCTAAAATAATATCCACTAACGATGCCAGTTCATCGCTCTTACTATTGCTAATCCTCGATTGATTCAAATCACAATCCAAATTCAAATTTAAAATAAAAGTCCAAAATTCTAATTTCTCAAACATGCAAACTAAAATGTTCAAAGTATGGAAACATAATCCCTGGTTACTTTTCATGTTGAATCCCATATTTTATCAAGTATTTAAATGACCTTAAATGAATAAAAATGGCTAAAACAATTGTTTTAATGCTTTTTGATTAATAAACAAATATAACCTATTTATTAATGTGCTAAACTTTTTGTGGCAGTGGGTTAATTGGTAACACTAATTATGGAGCTAGTTTTACATTTAATAAACTAAAATTAAAATGAAACAAAAGGAAAACATAAGCTATAAAAAGAAAAGGGAACAAATGCAAAAGAAAAAGAAAATAACCCCTGACCCCCCGGGCCTTAGTTATCAGGGCGGCCCAACCCAGCAGCCCACCTCCCCCGCTCGCCTCCCTCCTCTCTGTTCACCCGGGAGATTAGATGATTTGCCCCATTTTACAATGGGTTAGATGATTTGCCCCAGGGTTGTCTCAATGACCGGTGGACCCGGCCCCATCCGGCAGCCTCTCGGGGGGGCAAATTATCTAAGTGGGAAGTAAAGTGGGGCAAAAGATCTAATTTTCCCTGTTCACCCGACCCAGCGACAGCGCTCGCCGGTCGCCACCAAACCCTCTCGCCGTCCCCACAGACGAGGGGATAAGGGCGACGACGAGGCCGACTGGCCGGCCCCTCGGGCTCCCCCTGCCACTCCACTCGTCCCAGTCATTCTGGATGCTCACTCTCCCTGGTTGCCCTCTCTCTCGCGTGAGATCCCACCTCACCGAGCGCCATCGCCGTCGCCCCACCTCGCACCACCGCGACGACCGCCTCCCCCGTGCTCCTCCAGCAAGCCCAGCCGCTCCACCGTCGGCTCCTACGACGGCCACGGCCACCAGCTCGCGACGGGAGGCCCCTGCTACGCCGGATCGAGGTTGTCTTCCTCGGTTCGGCGCCGTCGTCCTCGACTCCGGCCTCCACCCTACGCTACTAAGCCCCCTAAGGGCCTTCGTGTGCCACAACGTGAGCCCCCGCCCCTCTCCCTTCCTCTGTTTATACGCCATCGATCTGTAGCCTGCTCCCTGCACCGATGCCGCGTTCGTCTCCGGTTGCCGCGTCGCTCCGCCCGTGCAGCCCTCTGCCGGCGCTCGTAACAACTGCCCTCGCTGCCTCTGTCTCCGCCCCGCACCGCGTTGCCTCCGACCGCGCCTGCCCCTGTGTCGCCGCTGCTTGCCGCGCGCACACCTTGGTTGTGTCCCAGCCTGGCCCGGCGCCCGACCGCGCACGCCTACGCGTGCCTTGCCGCTCGTGTCCCGCGCCACCGCCACTTCGCCGATGCGCTCACGCCGTTGCCTTGCCTCCGCCCGCTGCCACGCTCTGCCTCGCGCAGCTTCGCTACTGCTACTGCATCTACTGCTAGCCGCTCCTACTGCGTTTTGCTGCTGCTACTTCCTTCAGCTACGCCGGTCCTCGCCCGGCCGCGGCGCCCCGCCCGCGCGGCTCCGCTCCCAGCGCACGGCCGTCCCTGACCGTGTACCACGTCGGCCGCGCGCAACGCGCGCCTAGCCGCGTCGTCCGACGCTTCCCGCCACTGCATCGCCCGCGCCACGGCTTTGCCCACCGCTCCTCTACCTGTACTGCTACCGATGCTAACTAATGTAGCTACTGTACTGCTACCTAGCTTTTCAATTTTTACATTCACTAACCCTTTAGACAGCCTCTAATCTGCGGTTAAACAACTGTTAACAGACTAAAAAATGTGGGATGGTAGTACACTTGACAAGGCTCAAATGTATTCATTGGAAGCGACGGTCCCCTCCCCCCGCGTCGTCTCTCTGAGGCGACTCAGGCGGGCACCCCCGCCAAGCGCCGCCATAGCCTCTTCTCCGGCCACCGTGCCTCGCCGCCGCCGACAAAACGACGCCGGGCAAAGCCCCTGCGAAGGCTGGCGGCGGCGGGATCCATCCGGCGTCGCTCTCTGGGTCC
>NW_021259768.1:0-618 GCF_002162155.2 Triticum dicoccoides | reverse complement strand
CGGCGCGAAGACGAGGTGGCGACCGCGTGGTGGCGGTGGCGCGAGAAGGGCCGGGGATGTAGGTGGGGAGGGGGAAGGGTGAGGGAAGGGGAGTGGCGCGGTGGAGCAGCGACGGGCGGGCGACGGCGGGCGGCGGGGAGCGAGGCGGGCGACCGGGAGCGTCGGCGGCGATGCGGGTCGGTCTCTGGCGGCGGCGCGGGTCGGGCTCTAGCAGGGTCGGGGAGGAATGGGTGGTGTAGGGGCGACCGCGGATGGATAAGGGCAACTATGCCGACGGCTAAGCCGTCGGCATATCTAGCGATGCCACGTGGCACCTATGCCGACGGCTTAGCCGTAGGCATAGTTATTTTTTTATTTTTTTATTTTTTAATAGTTATTTTTAATTTTTTTTAATAGTTTATATTTATTCTTCTTTATGTTTTTCTATTTCATATAAAAAAATTATGTTTTTTATAGTTATATTTTTCCTTTTTCATGTTTTTTATGTTTTAACGCCGATGGCCCTCTCCTTTCTCGGAACCACACAGAGGGGAGGGGAGGGGAGGCGCCGAACTCGAGCAACTTCCTCCGTCGAGGCTGTGGCCTAATCGCTGGTCTGAGAGCGCATGGGCGCCGCCT
>NW_021259767.1:0-2760 GCF_002162155.2 Triticum dicoccoides | reverse complement strand
TTGACGCAAGCCCATGGAAGCAAACCTAACCCCACATAGAACTCTCACAAAGACCATGGATTAGTACACAAAGCTAAATGGACAATGCTTACCAAACTGTGAGATCACTTGATCCCACTCGGTGTACATTCTATGCTTTGTGTGATGATCAAGTTGAACCACTCTCTGTACTTAGTCTTGATCATCCTTGAATCTTTCCAACTCTCTTCATTTGGATGATGTATGACCAATCTTTGGATAATTCCTTAATAGCACCTTGGTCAACTCAAACTCTCCTTGAAAACAACACATGTACTCCAAGAAAAGCCTATGGACAAAACCTTCAAATATAGCTCAAGGCAACCATTAGTCCATAGAGATTGTCATCAATTACCAAAACCAAACATGGGGGCACTGCATGTTCTTTCAAAGTGTTCTCCCTGAGTATGCACCGTTGCCAAAGTTCGTCGTGTCAAGACACCATGTGATGATCGGGTGTGATAAGCTCTACGCTCACATACAACGGGTGCAAGCCAGTTTTGCACACGCAGATATACCCGGGTTAAACTTGACGAGCCTAGCATATGCAGATATGGCCTCGGAACACTGAGACCGAAAGGTCGAGCATGAATCGTATTGTAGATATGATCAACATAGTGATGTTCACCATTGAAAACTACTCCATCTCATGTGATGATCGAACATGGTTTAGTTGATATGGATCACATGATCACTTAGATGATTAGAGGGATGTCTATCTAAGTGGGAGTTCTTTAGTAATATGATTAAATTGAACTTTAATTTATCATGAACTTAGTCCTGATAGTATTTGCATATATATGTTGTAGATGAATTGCTTGCGATGTAGATCCTTGTTTATTTTTGATATGTTCCTAGAGAAAAATAAGTTGAAATATGTTAGTAGCAATGATACGGACTAGCTTCGTGATCTGAGGGTTATCCTCATTGCTGCACAGAAGTATTATTTCCTTGATGCACCTCTAGGTGACGGACCTATTGTAGGAGCAGATACATCCATTATGAATGTTTGACAAAGCTCGGTATGATGACTACTTGATAGTTTAGTCCACCATGCTTTACGACTTATAACCGGGACGTCAAAACATTTTGAATGCCACGGAGCATATAAGATGTTCCAAGAGCTGAAATTGGTATTTTAGACTCATGCCCGAGTCGAGAGGTATGAGACCTCTGACAAGTACTTTGCCTACAAGATGGAGGAGAATAGCTCAACCAGTGAGCATGTGCTCAGATTGTCTGAGTACTACAATGACATGAATCAAGTGGGAGTTAATCTTCCAGATAAGATAGTGATTGACAGAGTTCTCTACTCACTATCACCAAGTTACTAGAACTTCATGATGAACTATAATATGCAAGGGATAATGGAAACGATTCCCAAGCTCTTCGTGATGCTGAAATCGATGAAGGTAGAAATCAAGAAAAGCATCAAGTGTTGATGGTTGAAAAGACCACTAGTTTCAAGTAAAAGGGCAAGGGAAAGAAAGGGAACTTCAAGAATAATGGCAAGCAAGTTGCCACTGCCATGAAGAAGCCCAAAGCTAGACCCAAGCCTGAAACTGAGTGCTTCTACTGCAAAGGAAATGGTCACTAGAAGTGGAACTACCCTAGATACTTGGCGGATAAGAAGGATGGCAAAGTGAACAAAGGTATATTTGATATACATGATGTGTACTTTACTAGTGTTTATAGAAAATCCCTCGGTATTTGATACTGGTTTAGTTGCAAAAAGTAGTAACTCAAAACGGGAGGTGACGATGTGTGTTGGAAGTAATTCCAAAGGTTGATAAGATCACCATCACACACTTTCTTTACCTTCGGGATTAGTGTTGAACCTAAAATAAATGTTATTTGGTGTTTGCGTTGAGCATAATATGATTGGATCATGTTTATTGCAATACGGTTATTCATTTAAGTCAAAGAATAATTGTTATTCTGTTTACATGAATAAAACCTTCTGTGGTCATACACCCAAGGTGAATGGTTTATTGAATCTCGATCGTAGTGATACACATATTTATAATATTGAAGCCAAAAGATGCAAAGTTAATAATGATAGTGCAACTTATTTGTGGCACTGTCGTTTAAGTCATATTGGTGTAAAGCGCATGAAGAAACTCCATGCTGATGGGCTTTTGGAATCACTTGATGCTTGCGAACCATGCCTCATGGGCAAGATGACTAAGACTCCGTTCACCGGAACAATGGAGCGAGCAACTGACTTATTGGAAATAATACATACTGATGTATGGGGTCCGATGAGTGTTGAGGCTCTCGGCGGGTATCATTATTTTCTGACCTTCACAGGTGATTTGAGCAGATATGGGTATATCTACTTGATGAAACATAAGTCTGAAACATTTGAAAAGTTCAAAGAATTTTAGAGTGAACTGGAAAATCATCGTAACAAGAAAATAAAGTTTCTACGATCTGATCATGGAGGAGAATATTTAAGTTACGAGTTTGGTCTTCATTTGAAATAATGCGGAATAGTTTCACAACTCACACCACCTGGAACACCACAGAGTAATGGTGTATCCGAACATCGTAATCACACTTTACTAGATATGGTGCGATCTATGATGTCTCTTACTGATTACTGCTATCATTTTGGGGTTATGCATTAGAGACAGCTGCATTCACGTTAAATAGGGCACCATCTAAATCCGTTGAGGTGACACCGTATGAACTATGGTTTGGCAAGAAACCAAAGATGTCATTTCTTAAAGTTTGGGGTTG
>NW_021259766.1:0-11194 GCF_002162155.2 Triticum dicoccoides | reverse complement strand
AAGGGTTTGAACAAATTTGAATCAAAGATTCAAATTTCAAATTCAAATATGGCCTTTTAAAGTGCTTTTCCTTGTTCTGCTTAAAACATCAATTTAACTTGTTTGATCATGCATGAAAATAGTACAGATGGATAGATTGGATTTTTCTGATCATTTTTCATATATAATTTGTCCAATTTGGAGTTACAGAATAAAAGTTATGAATTTTTGAAGTTTAAATAATATTCTGGAATTTCCTGATTTAAATTAAATCCAGAAAATCAATTACTGCGTCAGCCTGACGTCAGTGTGACGTCAGCAGGTCAACGGAACTGGTCCAGGTCAAACCTGACAGTGGGTCCCACATGTCAGGGTGATTATTTTAATTAAAACTTAATTAAAACTAATCCTGTTTAATTAACAGGGCTGGGCCCCACCTGTCATTGACTCAGGGGAGTCAACCAGGGCCCACCCGTGGTCAAAGTTAGTGTCGGCTGCCGGCGTTTAGTCGCCGGCGAGCCCGACGCGG
The DNA here is from genome assembly GCF_002162155.2 of Triticum dicoccoides. Classification (NCBI taxonomy): domain Eukaryota; kingdom Viridiplantae; phylum Streptophyta; class Magnoliopsida; order Poales; family Poaceae; genus Triticum; species Triticum dicoccoides. Next base: position 10,686 of record NW_021259766.1, on the reverse strand, counting down.
CGGCGGAAGTGGTTTTGGTCATTTCGGCCACCAAACGGACCGCGGAGACCACCGGAGTGGAGCTGAGGCCAACCCGCAGCTCTTGGCGGAGCCCGTTGGGGTCGGGGTGGCCGGAGTCGACGGCGGCGAGCTCGGCTGCGGCCGCCGGGGTTCGGTCGTGCACGGGATCGGTGCTGGAGCTCGAAGTCGAGCAAAGCGAGGCGCTAGGGATGCTCTACGGGGTCTTGCGAACTTGTTGGACTCGTCGGGGTGACCAAATGGTCACCGGAGCTGCGTCGACGGCGAGCTCGGCGACGGCGGAGGTTCGGCCATGGTGGGGAGGTGGCTACGGTGAGGGAACGAGGGGAAGGAGAGGGGGAAACGGTGGCGTAGCTCACCGCGGTTGTAGTGGGCGTCGAAGCGGGCTCAGGGACGTGCTGGAGACGGCGAATTCGACGGCGACGGTGGTCGGAGCCCGAAGAGGGGAACGGCGACGTGGCGGCGATGCAGGGCTTCCGGGGAGCTGTGGAGCGGTGGGGAGGAAGAGGGAGTCGAGGCGGAGCTCCTAAGCTAGTCGGGGGAGCGAGGGGTGGTCGGAGACGGTGGCTATGGCGAACGGCGGCGAGTGTGGTGTTCGGCCGGGCGAGAGAGAGAGCGAGGGAGAGGAGAGGAGAGCCGGGGGAGAGTGAGAGAGAGCAGGGGGAGGGCGTGGCGTCGTCCAGGGAGTCGAGCGAGGAGGGGAGGCCAGGCAAGCAGGCGAGCAGGTGGCGTGGCGCGGTGGCCGTGCGCGCGCGCCGGCCACACTCCCCTCCCTCTGTCGGGGCGAAGACGACAGAGGAGGGAGGTGGGCTGGGCCGGCTGCCGGCTGGGCCAGCCAGCTGGCTGGGCCGCACAGTGGAGGAGCCCAGGTAAGCTCCTCCTATTATATATTTTTCTGTTTTTGTTTTATTTAATATATCTGCAACTTTGTTGAATTAAATAAAATACCTAGGCAAGTTCAAAAATCACCAAACTATTCCTGGCCCATAGTTGGATTATTTCCAACATGAAACATTTTAGTTTGGAGATATTTGAGCATTTAAATATTTATATTATTTTAAATGCCCAAATTCAAATATTTATGAATTAATTCAAAAACCCTAAGATGGCCTAGGAAAATGTGCACCACTTTTGGCAGAGGTTCTGAACCAAGACAAAAATGATGGGCATTTTAGAAGGGCATTTCAGGTTCATTGAAAATTATTTTAGTAAACCCTAGTTGGTTTCAGAGGGGACTGGGGGTTCTGTCATCCCCATTTCAAGTTTCTGATGAAAGAGTAAACATGATGCAACACTCTAATGCATGACTAGCTAGGTTGTGACAACTCACCCCCACTCAAAAGAATCTCGTCCCGAGATTTGGGTTCCTCCGGGAAGAAGGTGGGGTACTCGAGTCGAAGACGATCCTCCCTTTCCCAAGTTGCTTCATCCTCAGAATGGTGCGACCATTGAACTTGAGGAACTTGATGTTCTGGCGTCGAGTGGTACGCTCGGCCTGATCGAGGATACGAATGGGGTACTCTCGATATGTAAGATTATCCTGGAGATCAAGTGTTTCGTGGTCCACTTCACGGATAGGATCCGAGAAGCAACGCCTGAGTTGAGAAACGTGGAAGACATCGTGGACTCTGGAGAGATGCGGAGGTAGTTCCAACTGGTAGGCAACTTCTCCTCGTTTGGCAAGAATGCGAAAAGGTCCAATGTAACGAGGAGCCAATTTGCCTTTGATACCGAAACGATGGGTTCCCTTCAGAGGGGTGACCCGAAGATAAGCCTTCTCGTCAACCTCGAAAGTCATAGCCTTATGTTTTCGGTCATATTGACTCTTTTGACGAGATTGGGCTGTTTTCAACTTTTCACGAACGATACGAACTTGCTCTTGTGCTTCCTGAATCATATCCGGGCCAAAGAATTGTCTTTCCCCGGTCTCTGACCAGTTAAGAGGTGTTCGACATCGTCGTCCATAGAGAACTTCAAAAGGGGCTTTACCCAAGCTAGATTGATAACTGTTGTTGTAAGCGAATTCAGCAAATGGAAGGCACTTCTCCCAGTCCATTCCGAATGAGATAACAGAGGCTCAAAGCATGTCTTCTAGAATTTGGTTGACGCGTTCCACTTGACCACTCGACTGAGGGTGGAAAGCGGTGCTAAAGGAGAGACGAGTTCCCATAGCATTTTGGAAACTTTCCCAAAATCGAGAGGTGAAAAGACTTCCTCGATCCGAGTTAATTTCCAAAGGAACACCATGAAGAGACACTATTCGGGAGATGTATAAGTCTGCCAGTTGACTAGCGGTTATACTCTCACGAACAGGTAAGAAATGGGCTACTTTGGAAAGACGATCGACCACGACGAAAATAGCATTATTCCCTCTCTTGGTCCTGGGAAAACCGGTAATGAAATCCATACCAATTTTATCCCATTTCCATTCAGGAATAGATAGGGGTTGAAGGGTGCCAGCAGGCCGTTGATGCTCTGCTTTTACACGACGACAGACGTCGCAATTAGCAATATACTGAGCAATTTCTCTCTTCATCCTAGTCCACCAGAACTTCTGGCGTAGGTCCTGATACATCTTAGTACTACCGGGATGAATAGTGAGAGGAGATTCATGAGCCTCCTTAAGGATCAACTGCCGTAGATGCTGGTTCTTGGGAACCACTAGACGGTTCTCAAAGTACACAACACCATGATCATTTATGGAGAAACAACTAGCACCTCCGCTAGCAATGTTCTCCTTGATCTTAGCTATTCCCTTATCTCACTTCTGGGCAGCAATGATTTGATCCGTAAGAGTAGGTTTCGCCACCAAGGTGGAGAGAAATCCTTGAGGAACAATGTGAAGGTTAAGCTTCCGAAATTCCTCATGGAGAAGCGGTTGACTTTGTTGTAACACCAGATTGTTACAATAAGATTTACGACTTAGCGCATCAGCCATGACGTTGGCTTTCCCTGGGGTGTAGGTTATTCCTAAGTCGAAGTCTGTGATCAATTCAACCCAATGTCTCTGCCTGAGATTCAAATCCGGTTGGGTGAAAATATACTTCAGACTTTGGTGATCAGTAAATATTTCGCAACGATTACCGAGGAGGTAATGTCGCCAGGTCTTAAGTGCATAGACTACGGCTGCAAGCTCTAGATCATGAGTGGGATAATTCTCCTCATGTGGGTGCAATTGCCGTGAAGCGTAGGCAATTACGTGTCGATCTTGCATGAGAATGCAACCTAGTCCTTGTCGCGAGGCGTCACAGTAGATAGCAAAGTCCTTAGAGAAGTCTGGCGGTACCAGTACGGGAGCAGAAGTCAGGCGTCTTTTCAGTTCCTGAAAGCTGTGCTCACATTGTGGAGTCCATTCGAACTTCTTATCTTTCTTGAGAAGTTCGGTTAGGGGTTTAGCAACCTTGGAGAAGTTCTCGACAAAGCGACGACAATAGCTCGCTAAGCCCAGAAAGCTCCGAACTTGCTTGACCGATTCAGGTGGAGTCCAATTAAGAACGGCTTGAACTCGCTCAGGGTTAACAGCAATACCTTTACTAGATATTACATGACCCAGATAGGTCACTTCTGACAACCAGAATTCACATTTAGAAAATTTGGCATAAAGGCGATGCTCTCGAAGTTTCTGCAACACTAGCCTTAGATGTTCGGCATGTTCTTCCTCGTTCTTGGAGTAGATGAGTATATCATCGAGGTAAACCACGACGAATTTATCCAAATACTCCATGAAGATTGAGTTCATTAACCGAGAAAAGGTGGCTGGAGCGTTGGTTAAACCGAAGGACATGACGGTGTACTCGTATTGGCCGTAACGAGTAACAAAGGCCGTTTTAGGAATGTCCCCGTTTCTGATTTTGATTTGATGGTAGCCCAACCTCAAATCCATCTTGGAGAAGACTGAGGATCCAGCGAGCTGATCGTACAGGTCGTTGATCCTGGGAAGCGGATATTTGTTCTTGATTGTGACCAAATTGACAGGTCGGTAATCTACAACCATCCGGTCCGTACCATCCTTCTTCTTGACGAATAGGACGGGGCAAGCCCACGGAGAAGAGCTAGGTCGGATGAAACCCCTTTTCAAGGACTCATCGAGTTGTTTCTTAAGTTCGGCTAGTTCTAGGGGTGCCATCTTATAAGGTCTTCTAGCAATCGGAACGGTTCCTGGAATGAGGTCTATTACGAACTCAACATCCCTGTCAGGTGGAACACCTGGCAATTCTTCTGGGAAGACATCCGGGAAGTCACGGACTACCGGAACGTCCTCAAGGTCTGGCAAAGGGCTGGCGTTAAGAGAATATAATTGTCGCTTGGCTATTCGGGTCAAGACATTGACTATCTTCCCCGAAGGATGGGTGAGTTGAACAGTCCTAGAGAAGCAATCAATTTGGGCATGATGAGCCGACATCCAGTCCATACCCAAAATGATATTAATATCTGAAGATTTAAGGGCTATCAAAGACGCGAGGAAAACAAGTCTGTCGACTTGGATTTCATTTCCATGGCTTACTCGAGAAGTTTGCCATTTGGATCCCGGAGTTTGAATTACCATAGAGGTTGGCATATCACCGAATGCGACGTTATGCAAACGAGCATAATTTTCAGATATAAAAGAATGAGAGGCTCCTGTATCGAAAAGAACAGATGCCGGGTGGCAATTAACAAGAAGCGTACCGAGAACGACGTTGGGATCCTCTTGAGCTTCTTCGGCAGAAATACAATTGACATGGCCACGTGAAGCGGTGACCGGCTTGGTGTGGAATATTTTTCCTGTCGGCTTGCCACGGCCAACAGCTTTAGCAGATTGATTGGGGTTGGTCTGGGGACACTCACGCATATAGTGGCCAGATTCCCCACACTTGAAACAAGTCACGGAACTGGTACGTGGAGGAGCATTGTTAGTTGGACCCCCATAGGGCTTGGCTGGAGCAGACTGTTGAACGGGGCGAGGCGCCTGGAAGGATGGCCTCGGTGTAAACCTGGGTGGCAGGGCGGTGTTGGGTACCCACACGCGGCGCTTCTGAGGACCAGCACCGGATGAGGAACCCATATCACGGCCATGCTTGCGTGTTGCGTCATAGTCAGTCTGACCAGTTTCAGCACTGATGGCTTTGTTGACAAGTTTCTGAAAAGATGTGCACTCATGCAGACGGAGGTCGCGGCGAAGCTCAGGACTAAGGCCCTTACGGAACCTTGCTTGCTTCTTGGCGTCAGTAGAAACTTCCTCGGTTGCATATCGTGCGAGATTACCAAACTCCCTGCTGTAAGCATCCACAGACAGTCGGCCTTGGGTGAAACTGCAAAATTCTTCACGTTTACGGTCCATGAGACCCTCCGGAATGTGATGTTCACGGAAAGCCTCACTGAACTCAGCCCAAGTAGTGACATGGCCCGCTGGGCGCATAGCTCCATAATTCTCCCACCATAGACTGGCGGGGCCTTCAAGATGATATGCAGCAAAGGTGACCTTGTCAGCCTCCGCTACCAGCGCGGAACGCAGTTTGTGAGAGATACTGCGAAGCCAGTCATCAGCGTCGAGAGGCTCGACGGAGTGGTGGAACGTGGGTGGATGTAATTTGATAAAATCACTGAGTGACACCACGTTAGTCCTCTGATGGTGTGCCGTGTTCTGTTCAATACGCTCTAACAAACGGTTGGTCTCCCGCTTGTTTCTCTCAGCTTCCATCATAACCTCGGCTAGTGAAGGAGGATGAGGCAGATTTGCATCCCTGGCTTCACTGCCTTCGGCCTGCTCTTGAGAAGCAGGGTTAGCGCGCGTGTTGACCATCCTAGGTAAACAAGACAATGATTTAGTCAGGATGATAAAATTCCAACATAGGATACAAAATGTAGGGAATAACTCGGAATGCAAGATGATCATCCGTATGACATGGTAGATATAGAAACTGCTTCTTTTATTCCATCGTCATACACACCATACAGGGTTTAGTACAAGACCAAACAAAGTACTATTACGGTGAAAAGAGGATTACATCTCATCGGAGGCATCCCAAGCTCCTATACATTATTTTTCTACACCTCCGGAAAGAGTACAAGCTAGGTCATATCCCACGAGTCACGCGGGACGATAGAAGACACAGCTAGTGCGAACTAGTGATACTACCGCTAACTCAGACCGATCCGTAGTAGTCCTCGTAGAAGTCACCTCCATAGCCTGGAAGCTCAACATGATCATCCGGAAACAGACGATCTCGCGGAGCTTGTGGACCATAGGGGCTAGGATGAGGCCTTGGACCAACAAACGGTGGCCTGCGGGGACCGCGAGGTGGGGTGATGCCTCCTACATCACGCCAAACCATCACGTCTGGCAGAGCAGATCTCACATGATAGAGATCGCGCATATCTGAATATCCAGCTTGCACCGCCGGTGCGAACCGAGTCAAAGTGGCCCAGTGGTCAGCACGGGTATTGAAGAGCTCTAACCTCAAGGCCCGATTTTCACGGTCCTTATCCTCGAGCATCTCAGCAGTGGTGCGAGTCCGTGAATCCTCCTGAGTGGGGTCAGCATAGATAGCCTTGGAGATACCCTTGTGCTCCCGGAAGTGATCCTGGCATATACCGGAAATCAGAGTCCCGAAATATACCAGATCTGACTCGCATAATGGTCATCATGGAGTAGGCGGCGTCCTGCACAGCCATCTCAATGGTAACCCCGAGTCCATAGGAGCAGTGAAGAGGCTCGGTGGATCCAGGATAAGATGGAAATATCCTGACAGTGCAGAGATACTGGCTTTGATTAAAATCTCGGAATTGCTCTTCGACCGTGTACTCAGGATACCAGCGGTATCCAGCCTCAATCATTACCCTGACCAACTTGGCAGTATGGCCGGGTACATCTAGGCATCGAGTCAGGCGAACCACTTGATTGAGGTCGCGAGTGGCCATCTGAAAGCACAATCATAATGCAAAGGCATTAGAATTTCTAGCGAAATTTTGGCAGCATAACAGCTGTAAATGCTCAAGAAGGATTTTGAGACATTTGACAAAGGATTTCATACACACTCAACATCATCATATCAAAGTTCTGAATCCATTCTAACAACCTAATGTGGTAGTAGAACTGAACTAGGCTTGTATCCATCAAACTTATAAGGTACTACTGATTAGTAACACGTGATCCTGATAGAGAGAATAGATCCTAATTCCTTAACCCCCGGTAGAAGAATGGACTGACTCAGATCAGAATGTCATAAGATAAAGGAGTAAAAAGAGCCTTACGTTCCATCCCACAAACAATTCCCCTACATATAACTAAAGAATTTCTAGACTCAACATCGACCAGTTTGGCTTGGAGAACCTACAGGCAGTCCGGCTCTGATGCCAACGCTGTCAGGACCCCGACTCGATGTCACATCGATCTAGCCGGTAACACCTCATATCCCTTTGCGGCCTCACGCACGGTATCCCCACGGGTGTCGCCTTACCTTTGCCCGGGACCGTTTGCGCCTTTTGGCTCACGTATATGATAGTGTCGCTAGCATCCATATGATAAAGAGCCCGGGCTGACATGACTAGTCGTAAACCCAAAGTGGCACAGACTTACAGGGACAGGCATCCATGACCCAGCTTCGAACGTGTCGGTCATCAGCAAGTGGGTCCGGGCTGTAGCACTGGGCTAGCAGGACTCCGGTAAACCGGGCTGTAGCGGGCTAACAGGACTCCGGTACTCAAAGCGTGACATTTCCCCGAAGGGACAGACACAGGAACGAAGAAGGACACATGCCGGCCAGCCTAAGTGCTCCAGAGCAGTAGCAAGCTACCATGGCTCAGCGGTAACACTAGGAGACATTTCCCGGTAAGAGAGGCTACTAAAGATAAACAACTAGATAGTCAGATCCCACACATACCAAGCATTTCAATCATACACACAATATGCTCGATATGTGCAAACACAACGAAGCATCACAACATGACTCTACGACACAAGTACTTTATTTAAGGCTCAGTGAGCCATACATAACATACACAAAGGTACGGGTCTCACGACCCAACATACAAGTCATACAGTCATACAAACCAGCAGCGGAAGTAACTTGTCTGAGTACAGACAACTAGTAAAATAAAAGAGGCTTGGAAAGCCTAGCTATACTACGTGGTCCTTCACAAGCTCAGGGTCACCACCTGGGTCTTTAGCCTACTCGTTGATTTCAACGTCTACATAGAACCCATCAGAAGGGGTTGCAGCGTCTTCTGTAAAAATGTAGATTATAGCAACATGAGTACAAAGGTACTCAGCAAGACTTACATCAGATCCTACATACATGCATAGTATCAAGAAGGGTTGGTGGAGTTATTGCAGCAAGCCAGCTTTGACTCTTGGCTAGACTATCCTACGATACTCCAACTTGAAATGGTTTTGCGCACACGAGTCCACTACTCACCACTTCAATACACTACCGAGGATCCACCTCCGTCTTCCTACGGAAGAGCCATCCTCGGCACTCACACTTATCTTGAGGCTTTTAACAGTTTCCATTTACTTGTCTATGAACTGTATAGGTAACCAAGTAGTCCTTTACCGCGGACGCGGCTATTCGAATAGATTATGATAACCCTGCAGGGGTGTACTTCTTCATACATGTTTCCACCACTTAGCGTCTGCACACGACATGTGCTCGGCAGACTTCAAACGAAAGCCGACGTGGGTGTAGACCACGACCTACCTAAACACTTAAGCCTCTAGTCCAGGTTTATCGCCTATTCAGGTTCCATCCGCAGGGAGTCCGGCCGGGGTTTCCCATACGGCCCCGAACGATGTGAACAGGGTTCCCGAGATACCTAACGGGTATTCGGTACACCGTGCCACGTACCTACCGCATCACAGCCCACCCCTACGGTCAGCGCTGTCCACGGCCTCCAGTAGGCTACAAACACCAGAAACTACTTGCAACTCCTGGACAGAGAGCTAGGGTGAATAAGAAGTCGAGCGGGGTCATATTTCAGGGCCCAATGCATGGTAGTAGCTGTATCTTAAATCACGCATACAGATCTCAGTGCTTAAGGTCGGCTTCAATGAAACAACCCACCATGTACTCCTACATGGCCTCTCATCGATACCTTTACCAAATCGTGTTCACCACACCACTCTCATTACCGAGATAAACATTTCACTCTAGCCCATCACCCAGATGAACCAGACCTGACACGACTCTAAGCATAGCAGGCATAGCAAGGTAGGAACAACACACACATATGGCTCAAACAACTCCTACACATGCTAGTGGGTTTCATCTAGTTACTGTGGCAATGACAGGTCATGCAGAGGAAATGGGTTCAACTACCGTAGCACACAGCAGTTTGAAACGCGTTGTCTTAATGCAGTAAAAGAGAGCAGGAGCGAGAACATGGGATTGTATCGATATGATCAAATGGTTGGTTGCTTGCCTGATGGTTCGATGCACTGATACGGTTCTTCGTTAGGGTAATCACGGTACTCCTCGGGGACAGAACCTGTCGCAAGGGCATCGATACACAAGCATCACCAAACAATGTGCAACAATATGATGCATGCATGAAACATGGCAATATGAGTGTATTGGGCTAATGCAACTAAAGCCAGAAGGGTTTGAACAAATTTGAATCAAAGATTCAAATTTCAAATTCAAATATGGCCTTTTAAAGTGCTTTTCCTTGTTCTGCTCAAAACATCAATTTAACTTGTTTGATCATGCATGAAAATAGTACAGATGGATAGATTGGATTTTTCTGATCATTTTTCATATATAATTTGTCCAATTTGGAGTTACAGAATAAAAGTTATGAATTTTTGAAGTTTAAATAATATTCTGGAATTTCCTGATTTAAATTAAATCCAGAAAATCAATTACTGCGTCAGCCTGACGTCAGTGTGACGTCAGCAGGTCAACGGAACTGGTCCAGGTCAAACCTGACAGTGGGTCCAGCATGTCAGGGTGATTATTTTAATTAAAACTTAATTAAAACTAATCATGTTTAATTAACAGGGCTGGGCCCCACCTGTCATTGACTTAGGGGAGTCAACCAGGGCCCACCCGTGGTCAAAGTTAGTGTCGGCTGCCGGCGTTTAGTCGCCGGCGAGCCCGACGCGGCGGCGGAAGTGGTTTTGGTCATTTCGGCCACCAAACGGACCGCGGAGACCACCGGAGTGGAGCTGAGGCCAACCCGCAGCTCTTGGCGGAGCCCGTTGGGGTCGGGGTGGCCGGAGTCGACGGCGGCGAGCTCGGCTGCGGCCGCCGGGGTTCGGTCGTGCACGGAATCGGTGCTGGAGCTCGAAGTCGAGCAAAGCGAGGCGCTAGGGATGCTCTACGGGGTCTTGCGAACTTGTTGGACTCGTCGGGGTGACCAAATGGTCACCGGAGCTGCGTCGACGGCGAGCTCGGCGACGGCGGAGGTTCGGCCGTGGTGGGGAGGTGGCTACGGTGAGGGAACGAGGGGAAGGAGAGGGGGAAACGGTGGCGTAGCTCACCGCGGTTGTAGTGGGCGTCGAAGCGGGCTCGGGGACGTGCTGGAGACGGCGAATTCGACGGCGACGGTGGTCAGAGCCCGAAGAGGGGAACGGCGACGTGGCGGCGATGCAGGGCTTCCGGGGAGCTGTGGAGCGGTGGGGAGGAAGAGGGAGTCGAGGCGGAGCTCCTAAGCTAGTCGGGGGAGCGAGGGGTGGTCAGAGACGGTGGC
>NW_021259765.1:0-1306 GCF_002162155.2 Triticum dicoccoides | reverse complement strand
GCCTAGCTTGGAGAAGGATGAACATTGGAGCAAGAACAAGCATGGAGATGATGGCATGCGCAAGGGGAACAAGAACGGAGTTACAAGTGATGATTTCAGGACTTTGAAGCCACCATAATGGGTGCATGAAGCCTTGGACGAAATATACAAGATGCCACTTCATAAATTTCGTCCCGAGGCTATTTTAGGTGCTGCGTCACCTTATTATTGGGCCAGGCCCATGTAATTTCGAAATACATAAGTATAGGCTATTTTTAGAGTCCGTATGTGTGGGGAAACAAGAGATAGGGTTGATTTCGGACCCCTCCACCAAGGGCCACGAAATTCCCCCCTCTTCCTCCATATATACAGCCCTTAGGGCATCGTTGAGACTTTGGGTTTTGTTTAGATTAAAAGTTCGCCATAGCTGCAACTTCGCGTACTTCGTTTGTGTTCAACGACCAGACAAAGGCGTCACAGAACCCCACCTTGATCAATAAAGCTTTCATCTTAAATTCGCAATATCCAGATGGCAATCTTAGTTTCTTACTTGTTCTTCGTTTGCTCGCAGGAAACAGACCCTCGTGGTCAGGTTGATCGTGCTCCGGCGTGGTCAATAACCTCTCGGAGTTGGTTTAGCGATTGCTAAGGTGCGACGTCCTCGCACGTTCGTAGTCGGATCGTCAAAGTCGACTTCCACCAAAGCGATATCCATCATCTCATCGAAAGACGGGACACCTTTGCCTCTATCAAGTATTGATTTCACACATCACGATTCACTTGTCGGCATTCCGGTTGCGACAACACAGAAACCGAGAAATGAATAATGAGGGTGAGAAGTATCACTGTATCAAGAGTTCATAGGATGGTATGAAATTCCCATGATATTCTTAATATAAAGATGGTAATACTCCAAGGTAGAACAGAACAAAAGCTGGATTAGCAATTTGACCTACGAAGTACGACTGCTTTGACCCAATCCTGGAAATGGATAAGGTTGATGAGGACATCAATACCATTGTTACACCCACAACCCCTGCTGCTATACATACTGGACCAATTACTAGAGCTCGCACATGCCAACTAAATTACCAGGTACTTTCGTTTCTTGGTAATGATTCTAATGTTCATGAGAATATGATGCTGCCTAAATTGGATACATTTGTTTTGCTTACAAATGAAGGGCCTAGCTTGGAGAAGGATGAACATTGGAGCAAGAACAAGCATGGAGATGATGGCATGCGCAAGGGGAACAAGAATGGAGTTATATGTGATGATTTCAGGTCTTTGAAGCCACCATAATGAGTGAATGAAGCCTTGGACAAAA
>NW_021259763.1:0-1018 GCF_002162155.2 Triticum dicoccoides | reverse complement strand
TGTAGCGACCTGACCCGAATGGATCACGTCTACTGTGCTACGGTGTCATCCCTGGATCAGTAATGCTGACACCACACAGTACATCGAGGTTTTATAGCAGAGTTGCAATCACACACTTATTACATCGATGGCTCAAAAAGAACTTATTACAATAAATATGGCTGAAGGCCATCTAATTTCGATAACAGCGGAAGACTCGGAAGATAAATGGGTCCATCAACTCCATCGGCATCACTGAGTATAGAACCACGACCTAAACGCACCTCAATCGTCGTCTGAAAAGTCTGCAACATTAACGTTGCAGCCCGAAAACGGGTCAGCACATGGAATATGCTGGCAATGTAACACATAGAGAGTAATGAAACAATAAGCCTATACTACATGCATTATGGCTGGTGGTAAGGCTCTATGGTTACAGTTTTGCGAAAAGCCAATTTTTCCCTACATCAAAGGAATAATTTTGTTTAACTATCATGGTGGTTGTTAAATATTGAGAATGGTTGACAGCATCCTCAATCCCAATTTAAAAGTACTCATTAAAACCCAATAGCTTTTATTAGAGGTAACATGTTGAGATTCACAAAGATATTCAAGTACTAGATAATCAAAATGTCCATAACCGGGGACACGGCTAATCATGATTAGTTTGTTACTCTGCAGAGGTTTGCGCACTTTTCCCCACATGACTCGATCACCTCCGTTTGTTTTCTCGCACTACATGGTGTTTGAGAAACGGATGACCGAGACATAGTCTTTCAGAAGCACTAGCACCTTACATGTGGGGTAGACCGGTACACCTACATCCCCTACATCTGCTAGTCCACCCCGTAAGAGTTCGCACAACTTAGTCAACTATGCTAGAGCCCATAGTAGCATGTGGCTGCACACGGAAGTTTCTAGCATGAAAGATCTTATGATCCCTTAGAGCCTGGGTGGCGGTCCGAAAAAAAAACAGGCAAGTCCTGATAGACATCAGGTGCCTCAATCCACCCAGATGTGTGTTTAGGTTGCCACCTTA
>NW_021259762.1:0-1706 GCF_002162155.2 Triticum dicoccoides | reverse complement strand
AAGGATATCATTTGTTCCTGCCTATCCAGAGATGAATTCAGGCGCATTATGCATCTTTGCAATGCGAAGCTTATCTGGGACCAAATCTCTGATGTTATGAAGGTCATCAAACTTGTCATGATCCCTGGTTTGAGGATTTCAAGGAATCACTCAAGACGATGACTTTCGAACCTGAACCATCATCTTCTGCACCATGCCTCATGGCAAAAGGTGCCAAGGTAACCGAATGTTCCTCATCCGAGTCGAGTGATGATGAATCTGATGATGATTTTGAACCTAGCTATACAAATCTTGTTTATATTGCCACTAAACAACAAAAGGCTTTAGAAAAGGTTCAAAACATCCTAAATAAAAGTGATGATATGTTGGGTGAAGAAATGGATCACACTGAAACTTTGACTGAAAATCTTGAGAGACTTCAGTCCAAGCTTGACAAACTTCAAAGTCATCATAACACTCTCTTATCGGATCATGAGAAGCTTTCTTATGAATTTCTTCAAAGAAAGCAAGACCTTGAGAAGCTAAGAGTGAGTTATGAAGATCTTCAGAAGGAGCGCGATTCATTACTTGCTCAACAAATCAGCGCATCTCAGGAAGAATTTGTTCCTCCATGCTTGAAGTGCATTGAACATGAATCTGCTAATTCTTCACCTGAATGTTCAAATGCTGCTAATGTTTCAAATTCTTCACATGCCTCTGCTATCACTAATTCCTCATCTAAGGACATTGCTAGTATCACTGACGATGCAGGGCTGAAGGAATTGTACACGACAGGCATGTACAAAAGCCTCAAAGGGCATCAGGCTCTTTGTGATGTGCTTAAAAAGCAAATCCTCAACAGGAACCCTAGGAAAGAGGGTATCGCCTTTGAGAGGAAACTCAATGCTGATGGTACATATTGGAAGCCTGAGCAGTACCCCAAAACTACATGGGTTGCTGCAAAGGGACCTCCAGTTAATCCATATAACTTATCTGGATTTGCATGTGAATCTCCTCATTCTGATGATGAGTCAATTGACTCCAACTATAAGCTATTCAAAAATCAGAAAGGCGAAGTATTTGCTAGATATGTTGGCACTAACTGTAGGAACGGCTCCCCTGTGAAGAAAATCTGGGTTCCCGAAAGATGCCTTGAAAATCTTCAGGGGAATGTCATCATGACGCCACCTATGAAGAATAGGAACCCCAGATCAAATTCTTCATATGGACCAAATTCTTCATATGGATCAAAGTCCTCATATGAACATCATCGTGCTAACCCGTATGTTTCACAGGGAAGATCTAAGGATTATGGATATGTGCATTATTCTTCAAATCATTGTGTCCATAAGTCCTCGAAGAATTTCTCTGCTTACTCTTATGCTTACTCTAACCCCTCTTATGTGAAACGAAATGGACTGGCTTCTATGCCATCCTTCTCGTATGGAGCTCGCAGAATGATGAACTTTTTGCCACCCCTTCAGATGTGGGTGGTGAAGAAAAAGAACTAATCTCTTCTGTAGGGTCAGGTCTCCAGACGCACGTAATCATCTAAAGAATTTGCTAGAGACCTGAGCATGCCTGAAAGGACGCAGGCTAATCATGAAGAAATGAACTTTCATTTCTCACGTCCTCATATTGCTTAATCAGTTCTTTTACTTGATGAAATTGATCTGATGAATTGATGTCATATTCTTCACTGATGAAGTATATGAGTTTGTAAGTTG
>NW_021259761.1:0-1026 GCF_002162155.2 Triticum dicoccoides | reverse complement strand
TAAGAGCTTCACTTATATGTGCAAACTGAGTTGCAATATTTTCATGCCTTCTACTTCTTGTGCTAATTTTTTGGCTTTAGATTTTATGAACTATGCAAGTTACTCATCTATTCATGTGTCATATATGCAAAAATCAAGGGAAGTAAAAATGGATGACATATACATATACAACATGTACACCTTGTCTCTTTTGTTAGCCACATTTCAGATTAACCAACGCCGAGGACGGCTTTATTTTCAAGAAGGGGAGGATGATGAGGACATGACTACCTTGGATATAACCAAAAATATTGCATATATGCATATTTGTCAGGTGATTTCTAGTGCAAACTATTCAATAATCTATTTATGTTATCCAGAACAAAAATACTTCACACACTTTTGTGTTTTGTCTAATTGCAGGTGTATGGGACATTTGTACAATCCACATATGAAGATAAGGAAGAAAGAAATGTTTATTTTCTGTCCAAAAAGTTCTCTCACGTCACTTTTGGCCCAAGAGAAGATAGAGTCCAAGTCTCTCACGTTCTGGATTCAGATTCGGACTGCACAGACACACCTGACTCAAAACGGACACAAGTTTTTCATACGGACTCCGAATTGGGTGATTCTTTTTCTGTTGGAAACTAGATTTCGTGCACTTTCCAACCCAGTTGGAATCACCTTCAAATTCGTCCGGAGCGTTGAGTTGTGGACGAAACAATCTGATGCTGCAGCAGAATCCGAGTCAAACTACAAGTCCAAAGGTGTTACATCACCTCCACTTGGGCCCATTGGCCTTGTACGACCTAGATTTAGTTTTAGGCTGCCTTGGGACGTCCTCCCACCTCCTTGGCCGCCACCCCTTGCTCCTATATAAGTAGATCCATCTAGTAGCTTTTCCTTGGGATTTGTTTAGTTAAAAGTTAGCCATTGCAACTTCGTGTACTTCGTTTGTGTCCAACGACCAGACCAAGACCGCTTACGGATCCCCACCATTATCAATACCTCATATATATTTGCAATATTCAGATTGCTTTATCATAT
>NW_021259760.1:0-2947 GCF_002162155.2 Triticum dicoccoides | reverse complement strand
TCTGTAGGTGTGCGAGTCCTTTCCGTAACCAAGCATAAAACCTTCATGTGCTTTCGGTGCAAATTTTGAGTTGTGATGAGGATCTCTAATCCAATATTTAGCACCGAAGACTTTGAAATAACTTACATTGGGTTTCTTATCAGTGAGGAGTTCATAGGCAGTCTTTTTGAAGAATTTAGGAAGATATACTTTGTTGATGATGTGGCACACAGTATCAATTGCCTCAGTCCAGAAATCACGAGGCGTTTTGTATTCATCAAGCATAGTGCGAGCCATCTCAGCAAGGGTCCTGTTCTTGCGCTCCACGACGCCGTTCTGTTGAGGAGTGTAAGGAGCAGATAACTCATGAGTAATACCAAGTTCATCAAGATAGTCATCGAGACCAGAATTCTTGAACTCAGTGCCATTGTCACTTCTGATGTGCTTGATCTTCACACCAAAGTTGGTTGAAGCCCTCGAGGAAAATCGTTTGAAGACTTCCTGCACTTCATGTTTGTAAGTAACAAGGTGTACCCATGTGTAACGAGAATAATCATCAACAATAACAAAGCCATATTGAGATGCTTCATTTGAGATAGAAGAATAATGATTAGGACCAAAGAGATCCATGTGAAGCAATTCAAATGGGCGAGTGGTGGTCATGATAGTCTTCGCTGGATGCTTGGCCTTGGTCATCTTCCCAGCTTCACAGGCTCCGCATAGGTGATCCTTGAGGAATTTGACATTCTCGATTCCAATGACATGCTTCTTCTTCACAAGCGTGTGCAAATTCCTCATGTCTGCATGACCAAGTTGTTGATGCCAGAGCTAGCCTTCTGAAGCTTTTGCAAGTAAGCACACGGCTGGTTGTGGTCCTGTAGAGAAATCAACAATATACAGGTCTCCTCTCCTAAAGCCTTCGAAGACTTTGGAATTGTCAGCTTCCATAACCACAACACAACGGTACTTGCCGAAGACAACAACCATATCAAGATCACAAAGCATTGATACAGACATAAGGTTGTATCCTAAGGACTCAACAAGCATGACTTTGTCCATGTGTCGATCCTTTGTAATCGCAACCTTACCTAGACCCAATACCTGACTTTTGCCTTTGTCAGCAAAGATGATATGCTTCAGATGCGACGGTGATAATGGAGCATCCATCAATGGATTCTTGTCACCAGTCATGTGGTTTGTACATCCACTATCGAGGACCCACTCAGTGGCTTTGGGTTGATCATCCTGCAGATGAATTAGTGCAACTTACAAACTCATATACTTCATCAGTGAAGAATATGACATCAATTCATCAGATCAATTTCATCAAGTAAAAGAACTGATTAAGCAATATGAGGACGCGAGAAATGAAAGTTCATTTCTTCATGATTAGCCTGCGTCCTTTCAGGCATGCTCAGGTCTCTAGCAAATTCTTTAGATGATTACGTGCGTCTGGAGACCTGACCCTACAGAAGAGATTAGTTCTTTTTCTTCACCACCCACATCTGAAGGGGTGGCAAAAAGTTCATCATTCTGCGAGCTCCATACGAGAAGGATGGCATAGAAGCCAGTCCATTTCGTTTCACATAAGAGGGGTTAGAGTAAGCATAAGAGTAAGCAGAGAAATTCTTCGAGGACTTATGGACACAATGATTTGAAGAATAATGCACATATCCATAATCCTTAGATCTTCCCTGTGAAACAGACGGGTTAGCACGATGATGTTCATATGAGGACTTTGATCCATATGAAGAATTTGGTCCATATGAAGAATTTGATCTGGGGTTCCTATTCTTCACAGGTGGCGTCATGATGACATTCCCCTGAAGATTTTCAAGGCATCTTTCGGGAACCCAGATTTTCTTCACAGGGGAGCCGTTCCTACAGTTAGTGCCAACATATCTAGCAAATACTTCGCCTTTCTGATTTTTGAATAGCTTATAGTTGGAGTCAATTGACTCATCATCAGAATGAGGAGATTCACATGCAAATCCAGATAAGTTATATGGATTAACTGGAGGTCCCTTTGCAGCAACCCATGTAGTTTTGGGGTACTGCTCAGGCTTCCAATATGTACCATCAGCATTGAGTTTCCTCTCAAAGGCGATACCCTCTTTCCTAGGGTTCCTGTTGAGGATTTGCTTTTTAAGCACATCACAAAGAGCCTGATGCCCTTTGAGGCTTTTGTACATGCCTGTCGTGTACAATTCCTTCAGCCCTGCATCGTCAGTGATACTAGCAATGTCCTTAGATGAGGAATTAGTGATAGCAGAGGCATGTGAAGAATTTGAAACATTAGCAGCATTTGAACATTCAGGTGAAGAATTAGCAGATTCATGTTCAATGCACTTCAAGCATGGAGGAACAAATTCTTCCTGAGATGCGCTGATTTGTTGAGCAAGTAATGAATCGCGCTCCTTCTGAAGATCTTCATAACTCACTCTTAGCTTCTCAAGGTCTTGCTTTCTTTGAAGAAATTCATAAGAAAGCTTCTCATGATCCGATAAGAGAGTGTTATGATGACTTTGAAGTTTGTCAAGCTTGGACTGAAGTCTCTCAAGATTTTCAGTCAAAGTTTCAGTGTGATCCATTTCTTCACCCAACATATCATCACTTTTATTTAGGATGTTTTGAACCTTTTCTAAAGCCTTTTGTTGTTTAGTGGCAATATAAACAAGATTTGTATAGCTAGGTTCAAAATCATCATCAGATTCATCATCACTCGACTCGGATGAGGAACATTCGGTTACCTTGGCACCTTTTGCCATGAGGCATGGTGCAGAAGATGATGGTTCAGGTTCGAAAGTCATCGTCTTGAGTGATTCCTTGAAATCCTCAAACCAGGGATCATGACAAGTTTGATGACCTTCATAACATCAGAGATTTGGTCCCAGATAAGCTTCGCATTGCAAAGATGCATAATGCGCCTGAATTCATCTCTGGATAGGCAGGAACAAATGATATCCTT
>NW_021259759.1:0-978 GCF_002162155.2 Triticum dicoccoides | reverse complement strand
CCCCCCCCCCTCTTCCTCCATATATACAGCCCTTAGGGCATCGTTTAGACTTTGGGTTTTGTTTAGATTAAAAGTTCGCCATAGCTGCAACTTCGCGTACTTCGTTTGTGTTCAACGACCAGACAAAGGCGTCACAGAACCCCACCTTGATCAATAAAGCTTTCATCTTATATTCGCAATATCCAGATTGCAATCTTAGTTTCTTGCTTGTTCTTCGTTTGCTCGCAGGAAACAAACCCTCGTGGTCAGGTTGATCGAGCTCCGGCATGGTCAATAACCTCTCGGAGTTGGTTTAGCGATTGCTAAGGCGCGACGTCCTCGCACGTTCGTAGTCGGATCGTCAAAGTCGACTTCCACCAAAGCGATATCCATCATCTCATCGAAAGACGGGACACCTTTGCCTCTATCAAGTGGTATCAGATTTCCAGGTTGCTCGGTGAGATTTTATAGTTTTTCGTAGTTTAGATCGAGTCTGTTCTTCATACCTATAGTCCACGAAAAAGCCACAAAAAAAATTAGGGTTAGTTCATCATATCCGAACCAATCTGAGCCTTGCATAATCTTTTTAGGGTTTTGCTTTGTTGAATTTGCGGTTGCATCGTCGTGTCTAGTTGCTGGTCTTAGAGTCTAGTCTTTTAGAGTTTCGAGTTCTGGTCATAAGTTGTCACGCCGCCGCCGCACCATCATCATCGCCCCTGCCATCTACCACCACCGCACCGAATCCGTATCAATATACCACCACCAATCCGTGTCCATATACCACCACCGAATCCGTATCCATATACCACCACCAATCCGTGTCCATATACCACCACCGATCCATATCCATATACTACCACCGCTACCACCACCGCTGCCATATACCACCACCATATATCCACCACCAATCCGAGTTCTTTGCTTATTAGGTTTGTTTTCGGGATCCATCTAGTTTCCGATTCGTGTTTCCTTGCCGGAGTAGGTTTCGGGAAAAAAAAA
>NW_021259758.1:0-1350 GCF_002162155.2 Triticum dicoccoides | reverse complement strand
TCCGCGAACGCCGAACAGGGCCAGGCCCACCTCTCTCCTAGGCGGTCTCAACCTGCCCTGTCGCTCCGCCATAAAGATCCACACAGAGGGCCGTCGGGACAACGGTCCTTTCAGCCCCCAATCCGTGAATCACTCGCGGGTACTCTTCGAGCTGACCCGACTTTAGTCACCATCTGTATAGTATGTATGTATGTATAGTATATACCCGTGATCACCTCCCGAGTGATCACGGCCCAATAGTATAGCAAGGCAGACTGACAAGAATGTAGGGCCAATGATGATAAACTAGCATCCTATACTAAGCATTTAGGATTGCAGGTAAGGTATCAACAGGTGTAGCAACAATGTCAGGCTATGCATCAGAATAGGATCAACGGAAAGCAGTAACATGCTACACTACTCTAATGCAAGCAATATAGAGTAGAATAGGCGATATCTGGTGATCAAGGGGGGGCTTGCCTGGTTGCTCTGGCAAGAGAGAGGGGTCGTCAACTCCGTAGTCGAACTGGGCAGCAGCAGCGTCGGTCTCGTAGTCTACCGGAGAGAAGAGGGGGAAGAAACAATGATACCAAGTAAACAGATGCATATCGATGCATGACATGTCAAGAAGCGATGCTAGGCGTGCCCTAACATGGTATGAGGTGGTACTGGTTAAGGGGGGAATCATCCGGGAAAGTATTCCCGGTGTTTCGTGTTTTCGGGCAGAGGAGCCGGAGGGGGAAAGTTGCGGGTTCGATAGGTTAGGGGGGTGTGGCGGACGAACGGACTGCGTATCCGGAATCATCTCGTCGTTCTGAGCAACTTTCATGTTGAAAATATTTTAATCCGAGTTACGGATTAAAAGATATGATTTTTAAAAGATTTTAACAATTTTGGAATTTAATTATTTATTTAATTAACTCGAAAAAAATGTATTTATGACGTCAGCATGATGTCATGCTGACGTCAGCAGTCAACAGGGTTGACTGAGTCAACCCTGACAGGTGGGTCCCGTTCGTCATACACTGCTAACTAATTAACCTAATTAAGTTTAATTAACAGAAGTTAATTAGGTTAATTAGTCATTAGTTAATTATTAATCAGGATTAATTAGATTAATTATTTACTTAATTAATTAATTAATTAATTAATTAATTAATTGATTAATTAGTTTTATTCATTTTTATTTACATTTATTTAAATTTCATTTTCCTTTTCTTTTTATTTCAAAAACGTTCTGCGGGTGGGGCCTGCATGTCATAGACAGAGAGGGGGGGTTGGACCGGTCAGCCCAGCTGACCGAGTCAACCAGACCGGCGGGGGGGGCCCTGGGCCCACCAGTCAGTGGCCCAGGCATGGCCCCGGTTCGTG
>NW_021259757.1:0-1105 GCF_002162155.2 Triticum dicoccoides | reverse complement strand
TTCTATAGGCGTTTTGTGAGAGATTTCAGCACCATTGCTGCACCTCTCAACGAGCTTACAAAGAAGGATGTGCCTTTTGTTTGGGGTACCGCACAGGAAGAAGCCTTCACGGTATTGAAAGATAAGTTGACACATGCTCCTTTACTCCAACTTCCTGATTTTAATAAGACTTTTGAGCTTGAATGTGATGCTAGTGGAATTGGATTAGGAGGTGTGTTATTACAAGATGGCAAACCTGTTGCATACTTTTCTGAAAAATTGAGTGGGCCTAGTCTGAATTATTCTACTTATGATAAAGAATTATATGCTCTTGTTTGGACTTTAGAAACATGGCAACATTATTTATGGCCCAAAGAATTTGTTATACATTCTGATCATGAATCTTTGAAACATATTAAAAGTCAAGCTAAACTGAATCGTAGACATGCTAAATGGGTTGAATTCATTGAGACTTTCCCTTATGTTATTAAACACAAGAAGGGAAAAGAAAATGTTATTGCTGATGCATTGTCTCGTCGCTATACTATGCTTTCACAACTTGACTTCAAAATATTTGGTTTGGAGACCATCAAAGATCAATATGTGCATGATGCTGATTTTAAAGATGTAATGCAGAATTGTAAAGAAGGAAGAATGTGGAACAAGTTTGTCGGTAACGATGGATTTGTGTTTCGTGCTAACAAGCTATGCATTCCAGCTAGCTCCGTTCGTCTTTTGTTGTTGCAGGAAGCGCATGGAGGAGGATTAATGGGACATTTTGGCGTGAAGAAGACGGAGGACGTACTTGCTACACATTTCTTTTGGCCAAAGATGAGACGGGATGTTGAGCGTTTTATTGCTCGATGCACTACATGTCAAAAAGCTAAGTCACGACTCAATCCTCATGGTTTATATATGCCTTTGCCTGTACCTAGTGTTCCTTGGGAGGATATATCTATGGACTTTGTTTTAGGTTTACCTCGAACAAAGAAGGGGAGGGATAGCATATTTGTTGTCGTGGATAGATTCTCGAAAATGGCACACTTTATACCATGTCATAAAAGCGATGATGCTGTTAATGTTGCTGATTTGTTCTTTCGTGAAATTATTCGCTTGCATGGTGTGC
>NW_021259756.1:0-1404 GCF_002162155.2 Triticum dicoccoides | reverse complement strand
CGCCGCGCCGTTCGCTACCGTCCTCCTCATCCCGCTGCTCCACCGGACCTCCCCGAGCCCTCTGCCTAGACCCCACACTCCCGCGGTGAGCTTCTGTGTCGAACGCGCCGTCACCTGCCCTCTCTAGCCGCCCGTAGCCACTACCCCGACGAAGCCCGAACCACCGCCGCCTCGTTTGGTCGCCGGCGCGTCTCCGGTGACCTTTTGGTCAAGGGCCCGTGTGCGTTGTCCTCGCACGCGCGTAGAGCATGCCCGAAGCTTTAGATTGAACTACTGTGGGCTACATCGCCGTTTGCGTCGTCGCCCGAAAACTCGCCACCGCGGACCTCGTCGCCGACCACGATTCCGGTTGCCCCCGCACCAACCGATGCCACAGATCGACGCGACGCGTCCTGCCCGTTCGAACGTGACCAAGAACGCGCAAAACAGGGCACTGCAGCGTGATTCCGGCGATCGCCGGGGTTCAGCCGCCGCGCGCAGGCCCGCCGGAGCAACTCCGGTGGCGCCGCTGACCTGGCACCGTGGGCCCCGCCTATGTGCCACTGCCTGCGGCCCCCAGGGCTCTAGTTGACCATTTAACAAGGGTCAACGCTGATTGGGCAGGCCCTTTGTCTATGACACCGGGGCCCCATGCCCCTGTTAAAAAAAAAAGAAAATTAAAAAGAAATGAAAATGTGATTAATAAAATCATTAATTAGTTAATTAATTAATTAGTAAAATAATTAAGTTAATTAATCATGTTTAGATTAATCTAATCAATTAGTTAATTTAATTAAGCAGTAATCAATCAGCTAAACCCTACTTAAACTAAAAAGTGTATGACATGCGGGACCCACACGTAGTTGACTCAGTCAACTGCGCAGTTGGCTGCTGACGTCAGCATGTTGTCATGCTGACGTCATCTTTTACTATTCTGGATAATGTTGAGATAAATAATTAAAGAAATCCTGAAAATGATTTAAATCTTTTAAAATTAATAGAAAATAAACCGTAGCTCCGATGAAAAAACTTTGTACATGAAAGTTGCTCAGAACGACGAGACGATTCCGGATACGCAGCCCGTTCGTCCACCACACACCCCTAACATATCAAACTCGCAACTTTCCCCCTCCGGTTCCTCTGCCCGAAAACGCGAAACTCCGGGAATACTTTCCCGGATGTTTCCCCCCTTCGTCGGTATCACTTACTACCGCGTTAGGGCACACCGAACACCGCGTATTGCCTTGTTATATTTTGTGATGCTTTGTTTGCTCTGTATTCATTATTTCTTCCCCCTCTTCTCTCCGGTAGACTACGAGACCGACGCCGTTGCTGCCCAGTTCGACTACGGAGTTGACGACCCCTCTCTCTTGCCAGAGCAACCAGGCAAGCCCCCCCCCTTGATCACCAGATATCGCCTATTCT
>NW_021259755.1:0-1022 GCF_002162155.2 Triticum dicoccoides | reverse complement strand
TTTTGGGGTCCCGGACTGATTTCCACGAGTAACGAACCCTGGGGTGCGTTTACGTGTCGGTCATCAATACTCGCAGTTTTGGCCGATTCTGACCCGTTTCGTGGACTATTACTCACCATTTTGGAGTCCCAAAGCGATTTCCATAGTTGTTGAACCCCAAGGTGCGCTTACGTCTTGGTCATCAACACTCACAGTTTTGGCCGATTCTGGCCCGTTTCGTGACGTATTACTCACTGTTTTGGGGTCCTGGAGTGATTTCCACGATTAACGAACCCTAGGGTGCGTTTACGTGTCGGTCATCAAAACACACGGTTTTTGTCGATTCTGACCTGTTTCGTGGAATATTAGTCACCGTTTTCTAGTCCCAAGTGATTTCCATTCCTGTTGAACCCCAAGGTGCGTTTACGTGTCGGTCATCAACACTCACAGTTTTGGCCAATTCTGGCCCGTTTCGTGGACTATTACTCACTGTTTTGGGGTCCCGGAGTAATTTCCACGAGTAATGAACCCTGGGGTGCGTATACGTGTCGTTCATCAACGCTCGCAGTTTTGGCCGATTCTGACCCGTTTCGTGGACTATTACTCACCGTTTTGGGTTCCCAAAGCGATTTCCATAGTTGTTGAACCCCAAGGTGCGCTTACGTATTGGTCATCAACACTCGCGGTTTTTGTCGATTCTGGCCCGTCATGGACTATTCCTCACTGTTTTAGGTTCCCGGAGTGATTTCCATGATTAACGAACCCTGGGTGCGTTTACGTGTCGGTCATCAACACTCGCGGTTTTTGTCGATTCTGGCCCGTTTCGTGGACTATTACTCACCGTTTTGGGGTCCGAAAGTGATTTCCATTCTTGTTGAACCCAAGGTGCGCTTACGTGTCGGTCGTCAACACTCACAGTTTTGTTCGATTCTGGCCCATTTCGTGGACTATTACTCACTGTTTTGGGGTCCCGGAGTGATTTCCACGTGTAACGAACCCTGGTGTGCGTTTACATGTCGGTCATCAACACTCGCAGTTTTGGC
>NW_021259754.1:0-2545 GCF_002162155.2 Triticum dicoccoides | reverse complement strand
TATGGCTAAACCAGGCTTCCTTGTTTTGGGTCGAGGCCCATGTCAAACGCGATCTCATGGGCTACTGTATATCCGCTTTGTTCTAAGTACGCTTTCGAGATGGTTCTAAAAACAAAGTTGTGAAACGAGTGAACTGGCAAATGCCAAGATGACTTCGCTTCAGTCCTGTCCTGGTGTTACATAAAAGCTCAACCATGCATAATAACTTACCAACACACCAACTTCACACGATTAACAGCAAAACTAACCAGGTGCTACCTCCGATCCATATTACTTATCATTGGTTTAGTACAAAGTTGTAGTGAGTAGAACATTTCTGTTGCAACAGCACCATTTACAGAGTATCGTCCTAAGTTCACCCTGCAGATGTACACCCGAAATGTGGGTTTCAGACCTGACCAAGCCAGTACCAACACCATTTAGCTGCAGCAACTGGGCGATTCAGCACATTGTGACGCTCGGATAATTAAGCTAAAATAATATCCACTAACGATGCCAGTTCATCGCTCTTACTATTGCTAATCCTCGATTGATTCAAATCACAATCCAAATTCAAATTTAAAATAAAAGTCCAAAATTCTAATTTCTCAAACATGCAAACTAAAATGTTCAAAGTATGGAAACATAATCCCTGGTTACTTTTCATGTTGAATCCCATATTTTATCAAGTATTTAAATGACCTTAAATGAATAAAAATGGCTAAAACAATTGTTTTAATGCTTTTTGATTAATAAACAAATATAACCTATTTATTAATGTGCTAAACTTTTTGTGGCAGTGGGTTAATTGGTAACACTAATTATGGAGCTAGTTTTACATTTAATAAACTAAAATTAAAATGAAACAAAAGGAAAACATAAGCTATAAAAAGAAAAGGGAACAAATGCAAAAGAAAAAGAAAATAACCCCTGACCCCCCGGGCCTTAGTTATCAGGGCGGCCCAACCCAGCAGCCCACCTCCCCCGCTCGCCTCCCTCCTCTCTGTTCATCCGGGAGATTAGATGATTTGCCCCATTTTACAATGGGTTAGATGATTTGCCCCAGGGTTGTCTCAATGACCGGTGGACCCGGCCCCACCCGGCAGCCTCTCGGGAGGGGCAAATTATCTAAGTGGGAAGTAAAGTGGGGCAAAAGATCTAATTTTCCCTGTTCACCCGACCCAGCGACAGCGCTCGCCGGTCGCCACCAAACCCTCTCGCCGTCCCCACAGACGAGGGGATAAGGGCGACGACGAGGCCGACTGGCCGGCCCCTCGGGCTCCCCCTGCCACTCCACTCGTCCCAGTCATTCTGGATGCTCACTCTCCCTGGTTGCCCTCTCTCTCGCGTGAGATCCCACCTCACCGAGCGCCATCGCCGTCGCCCCACCTCGCACCACCGCGACGACCGCCTCCCCCGTGCTCCTCCAGCAAGCCCAGCCGCTCCACCGTCGGCTCCTACGACGGCCACGGCCACCAGCTCGCGACGGGAGGCCCCTGCTACGCCGGATCGAGGTTGTCTTCCTCGGTTCGGCGCCGTCGTCCTCGACTCCGGCCTCCACCCTACGCTACTAAGCCCCCTAAGGGCCTTCGTGTGCCACAACGTGAGCCCCCGCCCCTCTCCCTTCCTCTGTTTATACGCCATCGATCTGTAGCCTGCTCCCTGCACCGATGCCGCGTTCGTCTCCGGTTGCCGCGTCGCTCCGCCCGTGCAGCCCTCTGCCGGCGCTCGTAACAACTGCCCTCGCTGCCTCTGTCTCCGCCCCGCACCGCGTTGCCTCCGACCGCGCCTGCCCCTGTGTCGCCGCTGCTTGCCGCGCGCACACCTTGGTTGTGTCCCAGCCTGGCCCGGCGCCCGACCGCGCACGCCTACGCGTGCCTTGCCGCTCGTGTCCCGCGCCACCGCCACTTCGCCGATGCGCTCACGCCGTTGCCTTGCCTCCGCCCGCTGCCACGCTCTGCCTCGCGCAGCTTCGCTACTGCTACTGCATCTACTGCTAGCCGCTCCTACTGCGTTTTGCTGCTGCTACTTCCTTCAGCTACGCCGGTCCTCGCCCGGCCGCGGCGCCCCGCCCGCGCGGCTCCGCTCCCAGCGCACGGCCGTCCCTGACCGTGTACCACGTCGGCCGCGCGCAACGCGCGCCTAGCCGCGTCGTCCGACGCTTCCCGCCACTGCATCGCCCGCGCCACGGCTTTGCCCACCGCTCCTCTACCTGTACTGCTACCGATGCTAACTAATGTAGCTACTGTACTGCTACCTAGCTTTTCAATTTTTACATTCACTAACCCTTTAGACAGCCTCTAATCTGCGGTTAAACAACTGTTAACAGACTAAAAAATGTGGGATGGTAGTACACTTGACAAGGCTCAAATGTATTCATTGGAAGCGACGGTCCCCTCCCCCCGCGTCGTCTCTCTGAGGCGACTCAGGCGGGCACCCCCGCCAAGCGCCGCCATAGCCTCTTCTCCGGCCACCGTGCCTCGCCGCCGCCGACAAAACGACGCCGGGCAAAGCCCCTGCGAAGGCTGGCGGCGGCGGGATCCATCCGGCGTCGCTCTCTGGGTCC
>NW_021259753.1:0-1372 GCF_002162155.2 Triticum dicoccoides | reverse complement strand
ACACACAAGAATATGATCCTACAGACTACGAACAAGTGGTGGTGGTGGGTGTCACAAATCCGTCAAGCAAATCTCAAATTCTTACCAGTTCTTACCCAGCAGCAGGCGGTGATCGGCAACCGTTGTAGTCAAAAACTCTCAAAGCTTGGATAGAGCGATTACCAGGGAGAGTCAAACGCACGACGTAGATGTATGTGGATCTGGGAAGGCTTATAATATGGTAGCAAAAAGGGTCAGCAATAATCAATTCAGAGATGCAAAGTTGAATAAACGCTCAACGACGGTACTGTGCTGGTCCTAGGCTAGACTGTGCTAGAGACGCGAGCCTAGAACACTAACAAAATCACGGCGCGGCACGTAAACAAGGGAAAAGCACACTCTGAATTTTTTTTTTTCGCTCTTTTTTTTTTGCCCTCTTTTTTTTTGCGCTGTTTTTTTTTTTTTGCGAAAAATCACTATAATGGCGAGTGTCTCAAAACTCTTCCTAGCTCAAACTGACAGGATGGGCACGAAATTTTCGACCAAATTTTTTTTTTCGACTGCCCGGACCCAAAAACTGGAAACGGGTCAAAAAAAACTTCCTATAATGGCACCTGTCTCAAAACACTCAGAAACACCTAAAAATAGGATAGCCAGAAAATTTTTCGAAAAATGCGTTTTCGAAAAATTTTGGACCTAAACGGAGCGTGGCTACCCGACTCTTTTTTTTTCCGAAACCTACTCCGGCAAGGAAACACGAATCGGAATCTGGATGGATCCCGAAAACAAACCTAATAAGCAAAGAACTCGGATTGGTGGTGGATATATGGTGGTGGTATATGGCAGCGGTGGTAGTATATGGATATGGATCGGTGGTGGTATATGGGCACGGATTGGTGGTGGTATATGGATACGGATTCGGAGCGGTGGTAGTAGATGGCAAGGGCGATGATGTTGGTGCGGCGGCGGCGTGACAACTTATGACCAGAACTCGAAACTCTAAAAGACTAGACGCTAAGACCAGCAACTAGACCGACGATGCAACCGCAAATTCAACAAAGCAAAACCCTAAAAAGATTATGCAAAGGCTCAGATTGGTTCGGATATGATGAACTAACCCTAATTTTTTTTTGTGTGGCTTTTTCGTGGACTGTAGGTATGAAGAACAGACTCGATCTAAACTACGAAAAACTGTAAAATCTCACCGAGCAACCTGGAAATCTGATACCACTTGATAGAGGCAAAGGTGTCCCGTCTTTCGATGAGATGATGGATATCGCTTTGGTGGAAGTCGACTTTGACGATCCGACTACGAACGTGCGAGGACGTCGCGCCTTAGCAATCGCTAAACCAACTCCGAGAGGTTATTGACCACGCCGGAGCACGATCAACC
>NW_021259752.1:0-18931 GCF_002162155.2 Triticum dicoccoides | reverse complement strand
AGTGCTGATGACCGACACGTAAACGTACCCCGGGGTTCTTCAATCGTGGAAATCTCTCTCGGACCCCAAAACAGTGAGTAATAGTCCAAGAAACGCGCCAGAATCAGTCAAAACTATGAGTATTGATGACTGACACTTAAGTGCACCTAGGGGTTCAACAACCATGGCAATCGTATTGGGACCCCAAAACGGTGAGTAATAGTTTATGAAACGGGCCAGAATCGGCCAAAATTATGACTGTTCAGGACGAACACGTAAACGCACCCCGGGGATAGTTAATCGTGGAAATTGCTCTGGGACCCTAAAACGGTGAGTAATAGACCATGAAAGAGCCCAGAAGAACAAAACTAGGATTGTTGATGAACGAGACGTAAACGCACCCCGGGGTTCGTCAATCGTGGAAATCGCTCTAGGACTCCAAAATGGTGAGTAATAGGTCATGAAAGAGCCCAAAATCGAAAATACTCGGATTATTGATGACCGACACATAAACGTACCCCGGTGTTCGTCAATCGTAGAAATCACTCCCGGGCCCCAAAATTGAGTAATATTCCAGGAAATGGGCCGAAATCGGCCAAAACTGTGATTGTAGATGACCGACACGTAAGCGCACTTCGGGGTTGGTCAATCGTGGAAATCGCTCCGGGACCCCAAAACGGCGAGTAATAGTCCATGAAACGGGCCAGCATCGACAAAAACGGCAAGTGTTGATGACCGACACATAAATGCACCCCAAGGTTCGTCAATCATGGAAATCACTCTGGGAAAAACTGAGTAATACTCGAGGAAGTGGGTCAGAATCGGCCAAAACTGATATTGTTGATGACCGACATGTAAGCGCACCTTGGGGTTCAACAATCATGGAAATCACTTTGGGACCCTAAAACAGTGAGTTATAGTCAACGAAACGGGTCAGAATCGACAAAAACAACGAGTGTTGATGACCAACACATAAACGCACCTCGGGGTTAGTCAATCATGGAAATCACTTTGGCACCCTAAAACGGTGACTAATAGTCCAAGAAACGGGCCAGAATCGGCCCAAACCGCGAGTCTTGACGACCAACATGTACGCACACCTCGGGGTTCGACAACCATGGAAATCGCTTTGGGACCCAAAAACTGTGAGTAATAGTCCATGAAAGAGCCCAGAATCGGACAAACCTTGGATTATTGATGAACGATAGATAAACGCACCCCGGGGTTTGTCAATCAAGCAAATTGGTCATGGACCCCAAATCAGTGAGTAATACTCCATGAAACGGGCCAGAATCGGCCAAAACTGTGAGTGCTGATGACCAACACAAAAACGCACCCCGGTGATCGTCAGTCGTGGAAATCACTCCGGGACCCCAAAACTGGGTAATAGTCCAAGAAACCGGGCATAATCGGCCAAAACTGCGATTGTGGATGACCGACACGTAAGCTCTCCTTGGAGTTCAACAACCATGGATATTGCTTTCAGACCCCAAAACGGTGAGTAATAGTCCACGAAACAGGTCAGGATCGACAAAAACCGTGAGTGCTGATGACCGACAGGTAAACGTACCCCGGGGTTCTTCAATCGTGGAAATCTCTCTCGGACCCCAAAACAGTGAGTAATAGTCCAAGAAACGCGCCAGAATCAGTCAAAACTATGAGTATTGATGACTGACACTTAAGTGCACCTAGGGGTTCAACAACCATGGCAATCGTATTGGGACCCCAAAACGGTGAGTAATAGTTTATGAAACGGGCCAGAATCGGCCAAAATTATGACTGTTCAGGACGAACACGTAAACGCACCCCGGGGATAGTTAATCGTGGAAATTGCTCTGGGACCCTAAAACGGTGAGTAATAGACCATGAAAGAGCCCAGAAGAACAAAACTAGGATTGTTGATGAACGAGGCGTAAATGCACCCCGGGGTTCGTCAATCGTGGAAATCGCCCTGGGACCCTAGAATCGGCCAAAATTGGGTGTTTACATGGACACGTAAACGCACCACGAGGATCATCAATCGTGGAAATCGCTCTAGGAGTCCAAAATGGTGAGTAATAGGTCATGAAAGAGCCCAAAATCAAAAATACTCGGATTATTGATGACGACACATAAACGCACCTCGGGGTTCGTCAATCGTGGAAATCGCTCCGGGACCCAAGATAGTGAGCAATAGTCCATGAAACGGGCCAGAGTCGGCCAAAACTGCGAGTGTTGATGACCGACACATAAACGTACCCCGGTGTTCGTCAATCGTAGAAATCTCTCCGGGACCCCAAAACTGGGTAATAGTCCAAGAAACCGGCCATAATTGGCCAAAACTGCGATTGTTGATGACCGACACGTAAGCTCTCCTTGGAGTTCAACAACCATGGATATTGCTTTCAGACCCAAAAACGGTGAGTAATAGTCCACGAAACAGGTCAGGATCAAGAAAAACCATGAGTGCTGATGACCGACACGTAAACGTACCCCGGGGTTCTTCAATCGTGGAAATCTCTCTCGGACCCCAAAACAGTGAGTAATAGTCCAAGAAACGCGCCAGAATCAGTCAAAACTATGAGTATTGATGACTGACACTTAAGTGCACCTAGGGGTTCAACAACCATGGCAATCGTATTGGGACCCCAAAACGGTGAGTAATAGTTTATGAAACGGGCCAGAATCGGCCAAAATTATGACTGTTCAGGACGAACACGTAAACGCACCCCGGGGATAGTTAATCGTGGAAATTGCTCTGGGACCCTAAAACGGTGAGTAATAGACCATGAAAGAGCCCAGAAGAACAAAACTAGGATTGTTGATGAACGAGACGTAAACGCACCCCGGGGTTCGTCAATCGTGGAAATCGCTCTAGGACTCCAAAATGGTGAGTAATAGGTCATGAAAGAGCCCAAAATCGAAAATACTCGGATTATTGATGACGACACATAAACGCACCTCGGGGTTCGTCAATCGTGGAAATCGCTCCGGGACCCAAGATAGTGAGCAATAGTCCATGAAACGGGCCAGAATCGGCCAAAACTGCGAGTGTTGATGACCGACACATAAACGTACCCCGGTGTTCGTCAATCGTAGAAATCACTCCCGGGCCCCAAAATTGAGTAATATTCCAGGAAATGGGCCGAAATCGGCCAAAACTGTGATTGTAGATGACCGACACGTAAGCGCACTTCGGGGTTGGTCAATCGTGGAAATCGCTCCGGGACCCCAAAACGGCGAGTAATAGTCCATGAAACGGGCCAGCATCGACAAAAACGGCAAGTGTTGATGACCGACACATAAATGCACCCCAAGGTTCGTCAATCATGGAAATCACTCTGGGAAAAACTGAGTAATACTCGAGGAAGTGGGTCAGAATCGGCCAAAACTGATATTGTTGATGACCGACATGTAAGCGCACCTTGGGGTTCAACAATCATGTAAATCACTTTGGGACCCTAAAAGAGTGAGTTATAGTCCACGAAACGGGTCAGAACCGACAAAAACAACGAGTGTTGATGACCAACACGTAAATGCACCTCGGGGTTAGTCAATCATGGAAATCACTTTGGCACCCTAAAACGGTGACTAATAGTCCAAGAAACGGGCCAGAATCGGCCCAAACTGCGAGTCTTGACGACCAACATGTAAGCACACCTCAGGGTTCGACAACCATGGAAATCGCTTTGGGACCCAAAAACTGTGAGTAATAGTCCATGAAAGAGCCCAGAATCGGACAAACCTTGGATTATTGATGAACGATAGATAAACGCACCCCGGGGTTTGTCAATCATGCAAATTGGTCATGGACCCCAAATCAGTGAGTAATACTCCATGAAACGGGCCAGAATCGGCCAAAACTGTGAGTGCTGATGACCAACACAAAAACGCACACCAGTGATCGTCAGTCGTGGAAATCACTCCGGGACCCCAAAACTGGGTAATAGTCCAAGAAACCGGGCATAATCGGCCAAAACTGCGATTGTGGATGACCGACACGTAAGCTCTCCTTGGAGTTCAACAACCATGGATATTGCTTTCAGACCCCAAAACGGTGAGTAATAGTCCACGAAACAGGTCAGGATCGACAAAAACCGTGAGTGCTGATGACCGACAGGTAAACGTACCCCGGGGTTCTTCAATCGTGGAAACCTCTCTCGGACCCCAAAACAGTGAGTAATAGTCCAAGAAACGCGCCAGAATCAGTCAAAACTATGAGTATTGATGACTGACACTTAAGTGCACCTAGGGGTTCAACAACCATGGCAATCGTATTGGGACCCCAAAACGGTGAGTAATAGTTTATGAAACGGGCCAGAATCGGCCAAAATTATGACTGTTCAGGACGAACACGTAAACGCACCCCGGGGATAGTTAATCGTGGAAATTGCTCTGGGACCCTAAAACGGTGAGTAATAGACCATGAAAGAGCCCAGAAGAACAAAACTAGGATTGTTGATGAACGAGGCGTAAATGCACCCCGGGGTTCGTCAATCGTGGAAATCACCCTGGGACCATAGAATCGGCCAAAATTGAGTGTTGACGACGGACACGTAAACGCACCACGAGGATCATCAATCGTGGAAATCGCTCTAGGACTCCAAAGTGGTGAGTAATAGGTCATGAAAGAGCCCAAAATCGAAAATACTCGGATTATTGATGACGACACATAAACGCACCTCGGGGTTCGTCAATCGTGGAAATCGCTCCGGGACCCAAGATAGTGAGCAATAGTCCATGAAACGGGCCAGAATCGGCCAAAACTGCGAGTGTTGATGACCGACACATAAACGTACCCCGGTGTTCGTCAATCGTAGAAATCACTCCGGGGCCCCAAAATTGAGTAATATTCCAGGAAATGGGCCGAAATCGGCCAAAACTGTGATTGTAGATGACCGACACGTAAGCGCACTTCGGGGTTAGTCAATCGTGGAAATCGCTCCGGGACCCCAAAACGGCGAGTAATAGTCCATGAAACGGGCCAGCATCGACAAAAACGGCAAGTGTTGATGACCGACACATAAATGCACCCAAAGGTTCGTCAATCGTGGAAATCACTCTGGGAAAAACTGAGTAATACTCGAGGAAGTGGGTCAGAATCGGCCAAAACTGATATTGTTGATGACCGACATGTAAGGGCACCTTGGGGTTCAACAATCATGGAAATCACTTTGGGACCCTAAAACAGTGAGTTATAGTCCACGAAACGGGTCAGAATCGACAAAAACAACGAGTGTTGATGACCAACACGTAAACGCACCTCGGGGTTAGTCAATCATGGAAATCACTTTGGGACCCTAAAACGGTGACTAATAGTCCAAGAAACGGGCCAGAATCGGCCCAAACTGCGAGTCTTGACGACCAACATGTAAGCACACCTTGGGGTTCGACAACCATGGAAATCGCTTTGGGACCCAAAAACTATGAGTAATAGTCCATGAAAGAGCCCAGAATCGGACAAACCTTGGATTATTGATGAACGATAGATAAACACACCCCAGGGTTTGTCAATCAAGCAAATTGGTCATGGACCCCAAATCAGTGAGTAATACTCCATGAAACGGGCCAGAATCGGCCAAAACTGTGAGTGCTGATGACCAACACAAAAACGCACCCCGGTGATCGTCAGTCGTGGAAATCACTCCGGGACCCCAAAACTGGGTAATAGTCCAAGAAACCGGCCATAATCGGCCAAAAATGCGATTGTTGATGACCGACACATAAGCTCTCCTTGGAGTTCAACAACCATGGATATTGCTTTCAGACCCCAAAACGGTGAGTAATAGTCCACGAAACAGGTCAGGATCGACAAAAACCGTGAGTGTTGATGACCGACACGTAAACGTACCCCGGGGTTCTTCAATCGTGGAAATGTCTCTCGGACCCCAAAACAGTGAGTAATAGTCCAAGAAACGCGCCAGAATCAGTCAAAACTATGAGTATTGATGACTGACACTTAAGTGCACCTAGGGGTTCAATAACCATGGCAATCGTATTGGGACCCCAAAACGGTGAGTAATAGTTTATGAAACGGGCCAGAATCGGCCAAAATTATGACTGTTCAGGACGAACACGTAAACGCACCCCGGGGATAGTTAATCGTGGAAATTGCTCTGGGACCCTAAAACGGTGAGTAATAGACCATGAAAGAGCCCAGAAGAACAAACCTAGGATTGTTGATGAACGAGACATAAACGCACCCCGGGGTTCGTCAATCGTGGAAATCGCCCTGGGACCCTAGAATCGGCCAAAATTGAGTGTTGACGATGGACACGTAAACGCACCACGAGGATCATCAATCGTGGAAATCGCTCTAGGAGTCCAAAATGGTGAGTAATAGGTCATGAAAGAGCCCAAAATCGAAAATACTCGGATTATTGATGACGACACATAAACGCACCTCGGGGTTCGTCAATCGTGGAAATCGCTCCGGGACCCAAGATAGTGAGCAATAGTCCATGAAACGGGCCAGAATCGGCCAAAACTGCGAGTGTTGATGACCGACACATAAACGTACCCCAGTGTTCGTCAATAGTAGAAATCACTCCGGGGCCCCAAAATTGAGTAATATTCCAGGAAATGGGCCGAAATCGGCCAAAACTGTGATTGTGGATGACCGACACGTAAGCGCACTTCGGGGTTGGTCAAACGTGGAAATCGCTCGGGGACCCCAAAACGGCGAGTAATAGTCCATGAAACGGGCCAGCATCGACAAAAACGGCAAGTTTTGATGACCGACACATAAATGCACCCCGAGGTTCGTCAATCATGGAAATCACTCTGGGAAAAACTGAGTAATACTCGAGGAAGTGGGTTAGAATCGGCCAAAACTGATATTGTTGATGACCGACATGTAAGCGCACCTTGGGGTTCGACAATCATGGAAATCACTTTGGGACCCTAAAACGGTGACTAATAGTCCAAGAAACGGGCCAGAATCGGCCCAAACTGCGAGTCTTGACGACCAACATGTAAGCACACGTTGGGGTTCGACAACCATGGAAATCGCTTTGGGACCCAAAAACTGTGAGTAATAGTCCATGAAAGAGCCCAGAATCGGACAAACCTTGGATTATTGACGAACGATAGATAAACGCACCCCGGGGTTTGTCAATCATGCAAATTGGTCATGGACCCCAAATCAGTGAGTAATACTCCATGAAACGGGCCAGAATCGGCCAAAACTGTGAGTGCTGATGACCAACACAAAAACGCACCCCGGTGATCGTCAGTCGTGGAAATCACTCCGGGACCCCAAAACTGGGTAATTGTCCAAGAAACCGGCCATAATCGGCCAAAACTGCGATTGTTGATGACCGACACGTAAGCTCTCCTTGGAGTTCAACAACCATGGATATTGCTTTCAGACCCCAAAACGGTGAGTAATAGTCCACGAAACAGGTCAGGATCGACAAAAACCGTGAGTGTTGATGACCGACACGTAAACGTACCCCGGGGTTCTTCAATCGTGGAAATCTCTCTCGGACCCCAAAACAGTGAGTAATAGTCCAAGAAACGCGCCAGAATCAGTCAAAACTATGAGTATTGATGACTGACAATTAAGTGCACCTAGGGGTTGAACAACCATGGCAATCGTATTGGGACCCCAAAACGGTGAGTAATAGTTTATGAAACGGGCCAGAATCGGCCAAAATTATGACTGTTCAGGACGAACACGTAAACGCACCCCGGGGATAGTTAATTGTGGAAATTGCTCTGGGACCCTAAAACGGTGAGTAATAGACCATGAAAGAGCCCAGAAGAACAAAACTAGGATTGTTGATGAACGAGACGTAAACGCACCCCGGGGTTCGTCAATCGTGGAAATCGCACTGGGACCCTAGAATCGGCCAAAATTGAGTGTTGACGATGGACACGTAAACGCACCACGAGGATCATCAATCATGGAAATCGCTCTAGGACTCCAAAATGGTGAGTAATAGGTCATGAAAGAGCCCAAAATCGAAAATACTCGGATTATTGATGACGACACATAAACGCACCTCGGGGTTCGTCAATCGTGGAAATCGCTCCGGGACCCAAGATAGTGAGCAATAGTCCATGAAACGGGCCAGAATCGGCCAAAACTGCGAGTCTTGATGACCGACACATAAACGTACCCCGGTGTTCGTCAATAGTAGAAATCACTCCGGGGCCCCAAAATTGAGTAATATTCCAGGAAATGGGCCGAAATCGGCCAAAACTGTGATTGTGGATGACCGACACATAAGCGCACTTCGGGGTTGGTCAAACGTGGAAATCGCTCGGGGACCCCAAAACGGCGAGTAATAGTCCATGAAACGGGCCAGCATCGACAAAAACGGCAAGTGTTGATGACCGACACATAAATGCACCCCGAGGTTCGTCAATCATGGAAATCACTCTGGGAAAAACTTAGTAATACTCGAGGAAGTGGGTCAGAATCGGCCAAAACTGATATTGTTGATGAACGACATGTAAGCGCACCTTGGGGTTCAACAATCATGGAAATCACTTTGGGACCCTAAAAGAGTGAGTTATAGTCCACGAAACGGGTCAGAATCGACAAAAACAACGAGTGTTGATGACCAACATGTAAACGCACCTCGGGGTTAGTCAATCATGGAAATCACTTTGGGACCCTAAAACGGTGACTAATAGTCCAAGAAACGGGCCAGAATCGGCCCAAACTGCGAGTCTTGACGACCAACATGTAAGCACACCTTGGGGTTCGACAACCATGGAAATCGCTTTGGGACCCAAAAACTGTGAGTAATAGTCCATGAAAGAGCACAGAATCGGACAAACCTTGGATTATTGATGAACGATAGATAAACGCACCCCGGGGTTTGTCAATCATGCAAATTGGTCATGGACCCCAAATCAGTGAGTAATACTCCATGAAACGGGCCAGAATCGGCCAAAACTGTGAGTGCTGATGACCAACACAAAAACGCACCCCGGTGATCGTCAGTCGTGGAAATCACTCCGGGACCCCAAAACTGGGTAATAGTCCAAGAAACCGGCCATAATCGGCCAAAACTGCGATTGTTGATGACCGACACGTAAGCTCTCCTTGGAGTTCAACAACCACGGATATTGCTTTCAGACCCCAAAACGGTGAGTAATAGTCCACGAAACAGGTCAGGATCGACAAAAACCGTGAGTGTTGATGACCGACACGTAAACGTACCCCGGGGTTCTTCAATCGTGGAAATCTCTCTCGGACCCCAAAACAGTGAGTAATAGTCCAAGAAACGCGCCAGAATCAGTCAAAACTATGAGTATTGATGACTGACACTTAAGTGCACCTAGGGGTTCAACAACCATGGCAATCGTATTGGGACCCCAAAACGGTGAGTAATAGTTTATGAAACGGGCCAGAATCGGCCAAAATTATGACTGTTCAGGACGAACACGTAAACGCACCCCGGGGATAGTTAATCGTGGAAATTGCTCTGGGACCCTAAAACGGTGAGTAATAGACCATGAAAGAGCCCAGAAGAACAAAACTAGGATTGTTGATGAACGAGACGTAAACGCACCCCGGGGTTCGTCAATCGTGGAAATCGCCCTGGGACCCTAGAATCGGCCAAAATTGAGTGTTGACGATGGACACGTAAACGCACCACGAGGATCATCAATCGTGGAAATCGCTCTAGGACTCCAAAATGGTGAGTAATAGGTCATGAAAGAGCCCAAAATCGAAAATACTCGGATTATTGATGACGACACATAAACGCACCTCGGGGTTCGTCACTCGTGGAAATCGCTCCGGGACCCAAGATAGTGAGCAATAGTCCATGAAACGGGCCAGAATCGGCCAAAACTGCGAGTGTTGATGACCGACACATAAACGTACCCCGGTGTTCGTCAATAGTAGAAATCACTCAGGGGCCCCAAAATTGAGTAATATTCCAGGAAATGGGCCGAAATCGGCCAAAACTGTGATTGTGGATGACCGACACGTAAGCGCACTTCGGGGTTGGTCAAACGTGGAAATCGCTCGGGGACCCCAAAACGGCGAGTTATAGTCCATGAAACGGGCCAGCATCGACAAAAACGGCAAGTGTTGATGACCGACACATAAATGCACCCCGAGGTTCGTCAATCATGGAAATCACTCTGGGAAAAACTGAGTAATACTCGAGGAAGTGGGTCAGAATCGGCCAAAACTGATATTGTTGATGTCCGACATGTAAGCGCACCTTGGGGTTCAACAATCATGGAAATCACTTTGGGACCCTAAAAGAGTGAGTTATAGTCCACGAAACGGGTCAGAATCGACAAAAACAACGAGCGTTGATGACCAACATGTAAACGCACCTCGGGGTTAGTCAATCATGGAAATCACTTTGGGACCCTAAAACGGTGACTAATAGTACATGAAACGGGCCAGAATCGGCCCAAACTGCGAGTCTTGACGACCAACATGTAAGCACACCTTGGGGTTCGACAACCATGGAAATCGCTTTGGGACCCAAAAACTGTGAGTAATAGTCCATGAAAGAGCCCAGAATCGGACAAACCTTGGATTATTGATGAACGATAGATAAACGCACCCCGGGGTTTGTCAATCATGCAAATTGGTCATGGACCCCAAATCAGTGAGTAATACTCCATGAAACGGGCCAGAATCGGCCAAAACTGTGAGTGCTGATGACCAACACAAAAATGCATCCCGGTGATCGTCAGTCGTGGAAATCACTCCGGGACCCCAAAACTGGGTAATAGTCCAAGAAACCGGCCATAATCGGCCAAAACTGCGATTGTTGATGACCGACACGTAAGCTCTCCTTGGAGTTCAACAACCATAGATATTGCTTTCAGACCCCAAAACGGTGAGTAATAGTCCACGAAACAGGTCAGGATCGACAAAAACCGTGAGTGCTGATGACCGACATGTAAACGTACCCCGGGGTTCTTCAATCGTGGAAATCTCTCTGGGACCCCAAAACAGTGAGTAATAGTCCAAGAAACGCGCCAGAATCAGTCAAAACTATGAGTATTGATGACTGACACTTAAGTGCACCTAGGGGTTCAACAACCATGGCAATTGTATTGGGACCCCAAAACGGTGAGTAATAGTTTATGAAACGGGCCAGAATCGGCCAAAATTATGACTGTTCAGGACGAACACGTAAACGCACCCCGGGGATAGTTAATCGTGGAAATTGCTCTGGGACCCTAAAACGGTGAGTAATAGACCATGAAAGAGCCCAGAAGAACAAAACTAGGATTGTTGATGAACGAGACGTAAACGCACCCCGGGGTTCGTCAATCGTGGAAATCGCCCTGGGACCCTAGAATCAGCCAAAATTGAGTGTTGACGATGGACACGTAAACGCACCACGAGGATCATCAATCGTGGAAATCGCTCTAGGACTCCAAAATGGTGAGTAATAGGTCATGAAAGAGCCCAAAATAAAAAATACTTGGATTATTGATGACGACACATAAACGCACCTCGGGGTTCGACAATCGTGGAAATCGCTCCGGGACCCAAGATAGTGAGCAATAGTCCATGAAACGGGCCAGAATCAGCCAAAACTGTGAGTGTTGATGACCGACACATAAACGTACCCCGGTGTTCGTCAATCGTAGAAATCACTCCGGGGCCCCAAAATTGAGTAATATTCCAGGAAATGGGCCGAAATCGGCCAAAACTGTGATTGTGGATGACCGACACGTAAGCGCACTTCGGGGTTGGTCAATCGTGGAAATCGCTCTGGGACCCCAAAACGGCGAGTAATAGTCCATGAAACGGGCCAGCATCGACAAAAACGGCAAGTGTTGATGACCGACACATAAATGCACCCCGAGGTTCGTCAATCGTGGAAATCACTCTGGGAAAAACTAAGTAATACTCGAGGAAGTGGGTCAGAATCGGCCAAAACTGATATTGTTGATGACCGACATGTAAGCGCACCTTGGGGTTCAACAATCATGGAAATCACTTTGGGACCCTAAAAGAGTGAGTTATAGTCCACGAAACGGGTCAGAATCGACAAAAACAACGAGTGTTGATGACCAACATGTAAACGCACCTCGGGGTTAGTCAATCATGGAAATCACTTTGGGACCCTAAAACGGTGACTAATAGTCCAAGAAACGGGCCAGAATCGGCCCAAACTGCGAGTCTTGACGACCAACATGTAAGCACACCTTGGGGTTCGACAACCATGGAAATCGCTTTGGGACCCAAAAACTATGAGTAATAGTCCATGAAAGAGCCCAGAATCGGACAAACCTTGGATTATTGATGAACGATAGATAAACGCACCCCGGGGTTTGTCAATCATGCAAATTGGTCATGGACCCCAAATCAGTGAGTAATACTCCATGAAACGGGCCAGAATCGGCCAAAACTGTGAGTGCTGATGACCAACACAAAAACGCACCCCGGTGATCGTCAGTCGTGGAAATCACTCCGGGACCCCAAAACTGGGTAATAGTCCAAGAAACCGGCCATAATCGGCCAAAACTGCGATTGTTGATGACCGACACGTAAGCTCTCCTTGGAGTTCAACAACCATGGATATTGCTTTCAGACCCCAACACGGTGAGTAATAGTCCACGAAACAGGTCAGGATCGACAAAAACCGTGAGTGCTGATGACCGACACGTAAACGTACCCCGGGGTTCTTCAATCGTGGAAATCTCTCTGGGACCCCAAAACAGTGAGTAATAGTCCAAGAGACGCGCCAGAATCAGTCAAAACTATGAGTATTGATGACTGACACTTAAGTGCACCTAGGGGTTCAACAAGCATGGCAATCATATTGGGACCCCAAAACGGTGAGTAACAGTTTATGAAACGGGCCAGAATCGGCCAAAATTATGACTGTTCAGGACGAACACGTAAACGCACCCCGGGGATAGTTAATCGTGGAAATTGCTCTGGGACCCTAAAACGGTGAGTAATAGACCATGAAAGAGCCCAGAAGAACAAAACTAGGATTGTTGATGAACGAGACGTAAACGCACCCCGGGGTTCGTCAATCGTGGAAATCGCCCTGGGACCCTAGAATCGGCCAAAATTGAGTGTTGACGATGGACACGTAAACGCACCACGAGGATCATCAATCGTGGAAATCGCTCTAGGACTCCAAAATGGTGAGTAATAGGTCATGAAAGAGCCCAAAATAAAAAATACTCGGATTATTGATGACGACACATAAGCGCACCTCGGGGTTCGTCAATCGTGGAAATCGCTCCGGGACCCAAGATAGTGAGCAATAGTCCATGAAACGGGCCAGAATCGGCCAAAACTGCGAGTGTTGATGACCGACACATAAACGTACCCCGGTGTTCGTCAATAGTAGAAATCTCTCCGGGGCCCCAAAATTGAGTAATATTCCAAGAAATGGGCCGAAATCGGCCAAAACTGTGATTGTGGATGACCGACACGTAAGCGCACTTCGGGGTTGGTCAAACGTGGAAATCGCTCGGGGACCCCAAAACGGCGAGTAATAGTCCATGAAATGGGCCAGCATCGACAAAAACGGCAAGTGTTAATGACCGACACATAAATGCACCCCGAGGTTCGTCAATCATGGAAATCACTCTGGGAAAAACTGAGTAATACACGAGGAAGTGGGTCAGAATCGGCCAAAACTGATATTGTTGATGACCGACATGTAAGCGCACCTTGGGGTTCAACAATCATGGAAATCACTTTGGGACCCTAAAAGAGTGAGTTATAGTCCACGAAACGGGTCAGAATCGACAAAAACAACGAGTGTTGATGACCAACATGTAAACGCACCTCGGGGTTAGTCAATCATGGAAATCACTTTGGGACCCTAAAACGGTGACTAATAGTCCAAGAAACGGGCCAGAATCGGCCCAAACTGCGAGTCTTGACGACCAACATGTAAGCACAGCTTGGGGTTCGACAACCATGGAAATCGCTATGGGACCCAAAAACTGTGAGTAATAGTCCATGAAAGAGCCCAGAATCGGACAAACCTTGGATTATTGATGAACGATAGATAAACGCACCCCGGGGTTTGTCAATCATGCAAATTGGTCATGGACCCCAAATCAGTGAGTAATACTCCATGAAACGGGCCAGAATCGGCCAAAACTGTGAGTGCTGATGACCAACACAAAAACGCACCCCGGTGATCGTCAGTCGTGGAAATCACTCCGGGACCCCAAAACTGGGTAATAGTCCAAGAAACCGGCCATAATCGGCCAAAACTGCGATTGTTGATGACCGACACGTAAGCTCTCCTTGGAGTTCAACAACCATGGATATTGCTTTCAGACCCCAAAACGGTGAGTAATAGTCCACGAAACAGGTCAGGATCGACAAAAACCGTGAGTGCTGATGACCGACACGTAAACGTACCCCGGGGTTCTTCAATCGTGGAAATCTCTCTGGGACCCCAAAACAGTGAGTAATAGTCCAAGAAACGCGCCAGAATCAGTCAAAACTATGAGTATTGATGACTGACACTTAAGTGCACCTAGGGGTTCAACAAGCATGGCAATCATATTGGGACCCCAAAACGGTGAGTAACAGTTTATGAAACGGGCCAGAATCGGCCAAAATTATGACTGTTCAGGACGAACACGTAAACGCACCCCGGGGATAGTTAATCGTGGAAATTGCTCTGGGACCCTAAAACGGTGAGTAATAGACCATGAAAGAGCCCAGAAGAACAAAACTAGGATTGTTGATGAACGAGACGTAAACGCACCCCGGGGTTCGTCAATCGTGGAAATCGCCCTGGGACCCTAGAATCGGCCAAAATTGAGTGTTGACGATGGACACGTAAACGCACCACGAGGATCATCAATCGTGGAAATCGCTCTAGGACTCCAAAATGGTGAGTAATAGGTCATGAAAGAGCCCAAAATAAAAAATACTCGGATTATTGATGACGACACATAAGCGCACCTCGGGGTTCGTCAATCGTGGAAATCGCTCCGGGACCCAAGATAGTGAGCAATAGTCCATGAAACGGGCCAGAATCGGCCAAAACTGCGAGTGTTGATGACCGACACATAAACGTACCCCGGTGTTCGTCAATAGTAGAAATCTCTCCGGGGCCCCAAAATTGAGTAATATTCCAAGAAATGGGCCGAAATCGGCCAAAACTGTGATTGTGGATGACCGACACGTAAGCGCACTTCGGGGTTGGTCAAACGTGGAAATCGCTCGGGGACCCCAAAACGGCGAGTAATAGTCCATGAAACGGGCCAGCATCGACAAAAACGGCAAGTGTTAATGACCGACACATAAATGCACCCCGAGGTTCGTCAATCATGGAAATCACTCTGGGAAAAACTGAGTAATACTCGAGGAAGTGGGTCAGAATCGGCCAAAACTGATATTGTTGATGACCGACATGTAAGCGCACCTTGGGGTTCAACAATCATGGAAATCACTTTGGGACCCTAAAAGAGTGAGTTATAGTCCACGAAACGGGTCAGAATCGACAAAAACAACGAGTGTTGATGACCAACATGTAAACGCACCTCGGGGTTAGTCAATCATGGAAATCACTTTGGGACCCTAAAACGGTGACTAATAGTCCAAGAAACGGGCCAGAATCGGCCCAAACTGCGAGTCTTGACGACCAACATGTAAGCACACCTTGGGGTTCGACAACCATGGAAATCGCTTTGGGACCCAAAAACTGTGAGTAATAGTCCATGAAAGAGCCCAGAATCGGACAAACCTTGGATTATTGATGAACGATAGATAAACGCACCCCGGGGTTTGTCAATCATGCAAATTGGTCATGGACCCCAAATCAGTGAGTAATACTCCATGAAACGGGCCAGAATCGGCCAAAACTGTGAGTGCTGATGACCAACACAAAAACGCACCCCGGTGATCGTCAGTCGTGGAAATCACTCCGGGACCCCAAAACTGGGTAATAGTCCAAGAAACCGGCCATAATCGGCCAAAACTGCGATTGTTGATGACCGACACGTAAGCTCTCCTTGGAGTTCAACAACCATGGATATTGCTTTCAGACCCCAAAACGGTGAGTAATAGTCCACGAAATAGGTCAGGATCGACAAAAACCGTGAGTGCTGATGACCGACACGTAAACGTACCCCGGGGTTCTTCAATCGTGGAAATCTCTCTGGGACCCCAAAACAGTGAGTAATAGTCCAAGAAACGCGCCAGAATCAGTCAAAACTA
This sequence comes from Triticum dicoccoides, assembly GCF_002162155.2. Taxonomy (NCBI): domain Eukaryota; kingdom Viridiplantae; phylum Streptophyta; class Magnoliopsida; order Poales; family Poaceae; genus Triticum; species Triticum dicoccoides. Next base: position 2,826 of record NW_021259752.1, on the reverse strand, counting down.
TGAGTATTGATGACTGACACTTAAGTGCACCTAGGGGTTCAACAACCATGGCAATCGTATTGGGACCCCAAAACGGTGAGTAATAGTTTATGAAACGGGCCAGAATCGGCCAAAATTATGACTGTTCAGGACGAACACGTAAACGCACCCCGGGGATAGTTAATCGTGGAAATTGCTCTGGGACCCTAAAACGGTGAGTAATAGACCATGAAAGAGCCCAGAAGAACAAAACTAGGATTGTTGATGAACGAGACGTAAACGCACCCCGGGGTTCGTCAATCGTGGAAATCGCCCTGGGACCCTAGAATCGGCCAAAATTGAGTGTTGACGACGGACACGTAAACGCACCACGAGGATCATCAATCGTGGAAATCGCTCTAGGACTCCAAAATGGTGAGTAATAGGTCATGAAAGAGCCCAAAATAAAAAATACTCGGATTATTGATGACGACACATAAACGCACCTCGGGGTTCGTCAATTGTGGAAATCGCTCCGGGACCCAAGATAGTGAGCAATAGTCCATGAAACGGGCCAGAATCGGCCAAAACTGCGAGTGTTGATGACCGACACATAAACGTACCCCGGTGTTCATCAATCATAGAAATCACTCCGGGGCCCCAAAATTGAGTAATATTCCAGGAAATGGGCCGAAATCGGCCAAAACTGTGATTGTAGATGACCGACACGTAAGCGCACTTCGGGGTTGGTCAATCGTGGAAATCGCTCCGGGACCCCAAAACGGCGAGTAATAGTCCATGAAACGGGCCAGCATCGACAAAAAGAGCAAGTGTTGATGACCGACACATAAATGCACCCCGAGGTTCGTCAATCGTGGAAATCACTCTGGGAAAAACTGAGTAATACTCGAGGAAGTGGGTCAGAATCGGCCAAAACTGATATTGTTGATGACCGACACGTAAGCGCACCTTGGGGTTCAACAATCATGGAAATCACTTTGGGACCCTAAAACAGTGAGTTATAGTCCACGAAACGGGTCAGAATCGACAAAAACAACGAGTGTTGATGACCAACACGTAAACGCACCTCGGGGTTAGTCAATCATGGAAATCACTTTGGGACCCTAAAACGGTGACTAATAGTCCATGAAACGGGCCAGAATCGGCCCAAACTGCGAGTCTTGACGACCAACATGTAAGCACACCTTGGGGTTCGACAACCATGGAAATCGCTTTGGGACCCAAAAACTGTGAGTAATAGTCCATGAAAGAGCCCACAATCGGACAAACCTTGGATTATTGATGAACGATAGATAAACGCACCCCGGGGTTTGTCAATCATGCAAATTGGTCACGGACCCCAAATCAGTGAGTAATACTCCATGAAACGGGCCAGAATCGGCCAAAACTGTGAGTGCTGATGACCAACACAAAAACGCACCCCGGTGATCGTCAGTCGTGGAAATCACTCCGGGACCCCAAAACTGGGTAATAGTCCAAGAAACCGGCCATAATCGGCCAAAACTGCGATTGTTGATGACCGACACGTAAGCTCTCCTTGGAGTTCAACAACCATGGATATTGCTTTCAGACCCCAAAACGGTGAGTAATAGTCCACGAAACAGGTCAGGATTGACAAAAACCGTGAGTGCTGATGACCGACACGTAAACGTACCCCGGGGTTCTTCAATCGTGGAAATCTCTCTCGGACCCCAAAACAGTGAGTAATAGTCCAAGAAACGCGCCAGAATCAGTCAAAACTATGAGTATTGATGACTGACACTTAAGTGCACCTAGGGGTTCAACAACCATGGCAATCGTATTGGGACCCCAAAACGGTGAGTAATAGTTTATGAAACGGGCCAGAATCGGCCAAAAGTATGACCGTTCAGGACGAACACGCAAACGCACCCCGGGGATAGTTAATCGTGGAAATTGCTCTGGGACCCTAAAATGGACAGTAATAAACCATGAAAGAGCCCAGAAGAACAAAACTAGGATTGTTGATGAACGAGACGTAAACGCACCCCGGGGTTCATCAATCGTGGAAATCGCCCTGGGACCCTAGAATCGGCCAAAATTGAGTGTTGACGACGGACACGTAAACGCACCACGAGGATCATCAATCGTGGAAATCGCTCTAGGACTCCAAAATGGTGAGTAATAGGTCATGAAAGAGCCCAAAATCGAAAATACTCGGATTGTTGATGACGACACATAAACGCACCTCGGGGTTCGTCAATCGTGGAAATCGCTCCGGGACCCAAGATAGTGAGCAATAGTCCATGAAACGGGCCAGAATCGGCCAAAACTGCGAGTGTTGATGACCGACACATAAACGTACCCCGGTGTTCATCAATCGTAGAAATCACTCCGGGGCCCCAAAATTGAGTAATATTCCAGGAAATGGGCCGAACTCGGCCAAAACTGTGATTGTAGATGACCGACACGTAAGCGCACTTCGGGGTTGGTCAATCGTGGAAATCGCTCCGGGACCCCAAAACGGCGAGTAATAGTCCATGAAACGGGCCAGCATCGACAAAAAGAGCAAGTGTTGATGACCGACACATAAATGCACCCCGAGGTTCGTCAATCGTGGAAATCACTCTGGGAAAAACTGAGTAATACTCGAGGAAGTGGGTCAGAATCGGCCAAAACTGATATTGTTGATGACCGACACGTAAGCGCACCTTGGGGTTCAACAATCATGGAAATCACTTTGGGACCCTAAAACAGTGAGTTATAGTCCACGAAACGGGTCAGAATCGACAAAAACAACGAGTGTTGATGACCAACACGTAAACGCACCTCGGGGTTAGTCAATCATGGAAATCACTTTGGGACCCTAAAACGGTGACTAATAGTCCA
>NW_021259751.1:0-1209 GCF_002162155.2 Triticum dicoccoides | reverse complement strand
CGCAGCCCAAAACGGTCACACAAGTGAGGAGTTTTCTTGGCCTCACTGGATTCTATAGGCGTTTTGTGAGAGATTTCAGCACCATTGCTGCACCTCTCAACGAGCTTACAAAGAAGGATGTGCCTTTTGTTTGGGGTACCGCACAGGAAGAAGCCTTCACGGTATTGAAAGATAAGTTGACACATGCTCCTTTACTCCAACTTCCTGATTTTAATAAGACTTTTGAGCTTGAATGTGATGCTAGTGGAATTGGATTAGGAGGTGTGTTATTACAAGATGACAAACCTGTTGCATACTTTTCTGAAAAATTGAGTGGGCCTAGTCTGAATTATTCTACTTATGATAAAGAATTATATGCTCTTGTTCGGACTTTAGAAACATGGCAACATTATTTATGGCCCAAAGAATTTGTTATACATTCTGATCATGAATCATTGAAACATATTAAAAGTCAAGCTAAACTGAATCGTAGACATGCTAAATGGGTTGAATTCATTGAGACTTTCCCTTATGTCATTAAACACAAGAAGGGAAAAGAAAATGTTATTGCTGATGCTTTGTCTCGTCGCTATACTATGCTTTCACAACTTGACTTCAAAATATTTGGTTTGGAGACCATCAAAGATCAATATGTGCATGATGCTGATTTTAAAGAAGTAATGCATAATTGTAAAGAAGGAAGAATGTGGAACAAGTTTGTTGTTAACGATGGATTTGTGTTTCGTGCTAACAAGCTATGCATTCCAGCTAGCTCCGTTCGTCTTTTGTTGTTGTAGGAGGCGCATGGAGGAGGATTAATGGGACACTTTGGCGTGAAGAAGACGGAGGACGTACTTGCTACACATTTCTTTTGGCCAAAGATGAGACGGGATGTTGAGCGTTTTATTGCTCGATGCACTACATGTCAAAAAGCTAAGTCACGCCTCAATCCTCATGGTTTATATATGCCTTTGCCTGTACCTAGTGTTCCTTGGGAGGATATATCTATGGACTTTGTTTTAGGTTTACCTCGAACAAAGAAGGGGAGGGATAGCATATTTGTTGTCGTGGATAGATTCTCGAAAATGGCACACTTTATACCATGTCATAAAAGCGATGATGTTGTTAATGTTGCTGATTTGTTCTTTCGTGAAATTATTCGCTTGCATGGTGTGCCAAATACTATTGTTTCAGATCGTGATACTAAATTTCTTAGCCACTTTTGGAGAT
>NW_021259750.1:0-1462 GCF_002162155.2 Triticum dicoccoides | reverse complement strand
TTTTATTTTTTTTAACTGAAAAGGCGGTCCAGAGGGGGGGGGGGTTTCTTGTAAGCCACCCTTTCTCCATGAATTTGTGTCGGATTCCCTAAGCTAGTTGGTTAGGCTAAACAACAACTTGGAGAGTTGGAAGATAAAAGCTTGTCTGACTTAGTTCATGTTAAGGGATATCTTTTGTGCGTGTGTGTGTGTTGAAGAAAGATGATATCTCCATTGATTGGTCTTCGTGATCAGTTGTTGGATCTATTGCCTTGTCAAGACTTTGACTTGAGTATGGGCTATCATCAAGTCAAATCAGAACCAACGATTTTCGTAATGTTGTCTTACTCGTGGTTGATCCCTCGAGCATACACCATTACATCTTTTGGTCTGACCATTGCTATCACCTTGTTCTCATGATGGTGGAAGTCCAGTAATATGGAAAATTCTGATGAGTTGTTGTTGAGCCCGTCAGCAGCATTTTTGTCTCCCCCATGATTCATGTTGAACATCAACCTAGTGTTGAAAACCTTGTAAGCAATGCCTTCGTGTTCCGTTCATGAAGCTTATCCTTGGATGAAAGAAGTGACTTTCTCCAAGTTCACGTGCATTAGGTGTAAGTTGCCGCCATGAATTTGAGAAAGGTTTGTTTTGTTTCCCTTGGAATCATCCCAAATCAGTCATGCATACGTACGAAGTATCCCAAACCTTTTTTTTAATTTTTTTGCATCTAGATCTTGAAAGCCCCGTAACTTTTTTTTTTAGATTTTTGGGGATTTTGAAAATGTTTAACGGGGTTCCCCCAGTTAAATTCGGATGTAACTTTTCGAGTAGATGATTTTTCATATATAAAACTTTTTAATCCGAGTTCGTATGCAAAAGTTATGCCCATTTTACAAATTTCCAGAGATATTTTGCAAATAAAGTCGAAATTTATATTTGTAAATTTTCCCAACAACTAGACCACATATGACATGGCAAACTTATTTTCTTTTATTTTTTTGACATTTTTATCATTTTTTTAATTTTTTTTAACTGAAAAGGCGGTCCAGAGGGGGGGGTTTCTTGTAAGCCACCCTTTCTCCATGAATTTGTGTCGGATTCCCTAAGCTAGTTGGTTAGGCTAAACAACAACTTGGAGAGTTGGAAGATAAAAGCTTGTCTGACTTAGTTCATGTTAAGGGATATCTTTTGTGCGTGTGTGTGTGTTGAAGAAAGATGATATCTCCATTGATTGGTCTTCGTGATCAGTTGTTGGATCTATTGCCTTGTCAAGACTTTGACTTGAGTATGGGCTATCATCAAGTCAAATCAGAACCAACGATTTTCGTAATGTTGTCTTACTCGTGGTTGATCCCTCGAGCATACACCATTACATCTTTTGGTCTGACCATTGCTATCACCGTGTTCTCATGATGGTGGAAGTCCAGTAATATGGAAAATTCTGATGAGTTGTTGTTGAGCCCGTCAGCAGCATTTTTGT
>NW_021259749.1:0-532 GCF_002162155.2 Triticum dicoccoides | reverse complement strand
TTTAGAGAGCTAAATGACCGTGAAATTGAAAATCACTACAAAATGAATCCTGAAAATGTTGAAACTTGGCATGGTATCATCATATCACCCGCATAGCATGCGCGAAAGAGTAGAGAGGGTCACGGCAAAAACTGGACGCACTTCGTGTACAAACTGGACATACTCTTTCGGAGTATCAGGGTTTCGGATGAGAACTCATCTGTTACACGGCCACTTCAATGTTTTTTAAACTTATTTGAACTCCGTACTTCTTTTGTGTTCAGTATGCAGTATTCAAAGCGACGTCATCAATTTCCAACATCTTCTGACATCATTTGTTGTTTTTCGGTCATTTACCTAATTGTTTTAGAGAGCTAAATGACCGTGAAATTGAAAATCATTACAAAAGGAATCCTGAAAATGTTGAAACTTGGCATGGTATCATCATATCACCCGCATAGCATGCGCGAAAGAGTAGAGAGGGTCACGGCAAAAACAGGACGCACTTCATGTACAAACTGGACAAACTCTTTCGGAGTATCAGGGTTTCGGA
>NW_021259748.1:0-556 GCF_002162155.2 Triticum dicoccoides | reverse complement strand
CATTCTATATTCATTTCACATACATTGCATAAAACCATTATTATTATCAGAATCTTCTAGTCCATTGTTTAATGTAGGATGTTGATACTTTCCCAAGTTGTAGGAATGTGAATTTCCGTCTCAGCATGCATCAAGTGATCTGCTGTACTACCATCTGAAAAAATGTAGTCGGTTAAATATGTATAATAGTTGTAGGATAAAATGTCACTAATACATGCCATAATTAAAACGAAAATCTTTATATTACAACTAGTACGGGAATACACTGAGCAATTCAGAAATGGAAATAGTCAAACAAAAACTAACACACAAACTTCATTCTTATTACAACATTTGTGAAAGCAGTTTGCAGTTGAAACTTAAATACTAATACGAATGTAATACTGCAAATAGATATGAAATATAAATATATAACAGCTGATAAGATATAATAATTTTGATAAGACAAAAAAGATCGTACATATCTACTAGAATGTTTTGTTGGATTTGAATGTAAAATAAGTTTTTATAAAGAATACACTTGTACAATAACTTAAACTTGCTGTTTTTTTAATAG
>NW_021259747.1:0-521 GCF_002162155.2 Triticum dicoccoides | reverse complement strand
GGGCGCGGGCACCGGGCGTCGGACGCCGGAGTGCACGGCGCGGCGGAGTGGCGCTGGGCACGGACGAGGGCGGTTGGCCGGATAGGGGCTGCGGGGCGCGGGCGGACGGCGAGCAACGGCGCGGTCAGCGCATGCGGTGAGCACGGCCACCGGGCACGTGCGGGACGGTGATCATAGGTAGGACGACGCCTGGGCGCGACGAGCGCGATAGGGGGCGCGTGCGGGGACGGTACAGTGCGCGGCGACGGGAGGAAAAGGGGAGGCGGAGGCCGTGGGCCTCACCAGCGATGGAGAGAAGCGGGGGCGGCGAGGCTTGGGGTCGGCCGGCGATGGAGAGGCAGGGACGGGGCAGTCCGGCGCGAGGGTGAGCAGGCGATGGCGAACGGCGTCGAGCGACGGGGGCACCGGCTGCCGTCGGGGCAGACGCGAGGGTCGTCGTGGCGGTGGTCGGGGAGGCATGGTCAGGGGCGACGTGGGTCGCCCGGATCCAGCAGAGAGAGGGGGGAGGAGTGGAGGAAGGA
>NW_021259746.1:0-2113 GCF_002162155.2 Triticum dicoccoides | reverse complement strand
AGGTGCTTTGTCATGTGCTATTTTCTTCACGTTTGCTGGTGGCTCCGCACCTTACCTTCAATCATTGGGTCAACGCATCTGCAGTTCAAGGTAATATCATCCTGTTTTTCTTAGTTTTTCCTTTGCTCACACCAACCTAGACAGCCCACTACTTCAAATCATGTGCTACCCAATGCTCGAAATGGCCCATACTAAAAGTAAGAAAAAACAGTTTTGCTCCAGGTAATTGATGATTGACGCTCCACTTCCTCTCCCCACGATCTCCAGAAGAAACTGAAGAATTCCCCTTTAAAGTATGCCCCACCTCAGCTCCTTTTCCCATCATCTTCCGGCATGGGTGGACGTCTGTCATAGGGTGTTCATACTGCTTCCGCTGGTGAGATACTCTATCCCCTCTCCTTGCCATTCCGTCTTGACATATTGCTGATTCAGTCACAAATTCGGACTTTACAGGTGCTTCCCAGTCAGTCATCTTCGTTGCCCACGCGCCTCAGCTCCTACTGGTATACAATGTTCCCATCCAGTGCTACTTCTGAATTTTTGTGTCTTTGGTTAATATATGTAGACTGCTTGATTGAATGCATAACTATTTCACTTGATTAAATACAAATAGCCTTGCATTTTAATTCCTTGCCTATTACATATTCTGGTTTGCTTCATCCAAATCTGAATTGTATCTCTCTGATCAAGCTTACATTACATCTATTATTATGTACATTAAAATCAGGGTCGAAGCAAAAAGAAGAATTGATTTTAGCCAGGGTGATGCCGACAAATCTAACAGGTATGACAACACTCACAAACTCTTAATACACCATGGTTCTTACTAGATAAGGTACACATATACAAACTTAGTAGCAGTTGGAAGTAAGTATCGACAACAACCAAAGTGCACAGTAATATAAATCACCTAAATCCTTTGGCAGTACCTTAAGCATCATATTTCCTCAACTGGGTTAGGCTTCAGTTAACTAGCATTTTCATGTCACACTAATGTTTTTTTCAGTGTGGAAGATTACCAAGCTTTTAACAAGTAAATGTTAATTTCACCAAATCAGTACTGAGTCGCAATTATTTGCAGTCTCTTTACAAAATCATTACTGGTCATGCAAGTGAATGCTAACTTATACATTCTATGTGCTGTTCAATATTGGGAACATGAAATATTCAGGATAACATCTCATCCATGCTATGTTTGGCCAAATGCCAACTTATTTGAAGTACAGGGAGGTTCTTGGGTTACATTTATATTCTCTTGCCCCGTTTATTTTCTAATGTGATTCATGCTTTTATTACTTTCAATATCTGATATAACAAATGGAACAAATTTTCTGAATGTTAGCTTAGAGGAATCGGAAAAAAGTATTTTGAAAAAGCACAAGCAAGAGTATGTACTGTTTCTCACACCCTATATACAAATTTAGCCAACAATATGAGTTTCTTCCTACATATATTTACTGTTCCAACAAATCTCCATCAACAGCAATGCAGACAATTAAACTGCCGCAAGCAACTATGCACAGCCAGAGTAAAACAACATTTGGACTATATAAGTACTATTCATTAACTATATAAACTTACATTTTCTGATTTAAAATTCCAGTAATTTATTGTGTTATTTACTTTTTTTTTCAGTGTTGTATTTTCCAATACATGCGGGACAACAAATGAGGAATAAAATCTATCGCGTACAACCAGAAATAACATAGTGCTTCTGTTCATACCACTTTGCTCAGCTTCTGTTGTAACTAAGGAACATTCATGTTGAATGTGCTTTTGCTGTCAACGGAAAGCTGTATCTATTAAATCAAGTACCAACTCATGAATGGATCCAGTTTATGTTCTTTGGTGCACTTACGTTCTCAATAGAAACCTACACTGTGTATTAAAATAAATTCATGAATGGATCAGTTCATATTCTTTGTTGCAATTAGGATCTCGATGGAAACCTACAGTCTTTATTAGGATACATTAATTGCTAACTTGATTTTGCATTAACCATTTCTTAAACATCATTCGGTTAGACATTCTTTCCCCTGTAAGACACCTATATAAGACCACCCATAATATTGTAGTCGCTACAACTTCATCTCTGGAATCAGATTTTTTTTTT
>NW_021259745.1:0-2112 GCF_002162155.2 Triticum dicoccoides | reverse complement strand
AGGTGCTTTGTCATGTGCTATTTTCTTCACGTTTGCTGGTGGCTCCGCACCTTACCTTCAATCATTGGGTCAACGCATCTGCAGTTCAAGGTAATATCATCCTGTTTTTCTTAGTTTTTCCTTTGCTCACACCAACCTAGACAGCCCACTACTTCAAATCATGTGCTACCCAATGCTCGAAATGGCCCATACTAAAAGTAAGAAAAAACAGTTTTGCTCCAGGTAATTGATGATTGACGCTCCACTTCCTCTCCCCACGATCTCCAGAAGAAACTGAAGAATTCCCCTTTAAAGTATGCCCCACCTCAGCTCCTTTTCCCATCATCTTCCGGCATGGGTGGACGTCTGTCATAGGGTGTTCATACTGCTTCCGCTGGTGAGATACTCTATCCCCTCTCCTTGCCATTCCGTCTTGACATATTGCTGATTCAGTCACAAATTCGGACTTTACAGGTGCTTCCCAGTCAGTCATCTTCGTTGCCCACGCGCCTCAGCTCCTACTGGTATACAATGTTCCCATCCAGTGCTACTTCTGAATTTTTGTGTCTTTGGTTAATATATGTAGACTGCTTGATTGAATGCATAACTATTTCACTTGATTAAATACAAATAGCCTTGCATTTTAATTCCTTGCCTATTACATATTCTGGTTTGCTTCATCCAAATCTGAATTGTATCTCTCTGATCAAGCTTACATTACATCTATTATTATGTACATTAAAATCAGGGTCGAAGCAAAAAGAAGAATTGATTTTAGCCAGGGTGATGCCGACAAATCTAACAGGTATGACAACACTCACAAACTCTTAATACACCATGGTTCTTACTAGATAAGGTACACATATACAAACTTAGTAGCAGTTGGAAGTAAGTATCGACAACAACCAAAGTGCACAGTAATATAAATCACCTAAATCCTTTGGCAGTACCTTAAGCATCATATTTCCTCAACTGGGTTAGGCTTCAGTTAACTAGCATTTTCATGTCACACTAATGTTTTTTTCAGTGTGGAAGATTACCAAGCTTTTAACAAGTAAATGTTAATTTCACCAAATCAGTACTGAGTCGCAATTATTTGCAGTCTCTTTACAAAATCATTACTGGTCATGCAAGTGAATGCTAACTTATACATTCTATGTGCTGTTCAATATTGGGAACATGAAATATTCAGGATAACATCTCATCCATGCTATGTTTGGCCAAATGCCAACTTATTTGAAGTACAGGGAGGTTCTTGGGTTACATTTATATTCTCTTGCCCCGTTTATTTTCTAATGTGATTCATGCTTTTATTACTTTCAATATCTGATATAACAAATGGAACAAATTTTCTGAATGTTAGCTTAGAGGAACCGGAAAAAAGTATTTTGAAAAAGCACAAGCAAGAGTATGTACTGTTTCTCACACCCTATATACAAATTTAGCCAACAATATGAGTTTCTTCCTACATATATTTACTGTTCCAACAAATCTCCATCAACAGCAATGCAGACAATTAAACTGCCGCAAGCAACTATGCACAGCCAGAGTAAAACAACATTTGGACTATATAAGTACTATTCATTAACTATATAAACTTACATTTTCTGATTTAAAATTCCAGTAATTTATTGTGTTATTTACTTTTTTTTCAGTGTTGTATTTTCCAATACATGCGGGACAACAAATGAGGAATAAAATCTATCGCGTACAACCAGAAATAACATAGTGCTTCTGTTCATACCACTTTGCTCAGCTTCTGTTGTAACTAAGGAACATTCATGTTGAATGTGCTTTTGCTGTCAACGGAAAGCTGTATCTATTAAATCAAGTACCAACTCATGAATGGATCCAGTTTATGTTCTTTGGTGCACTTACGTTCTCAATAGAAACCTACACTGTGTATTAAAATAAATTCATGAATGGATCAGTTCATATTCTTTGTTGCAATTAGGATCTCGATGGAAACCTACAGTCTTTATTAGGATACATTAATTGCTAACTTGATTTTGCATTAACCATTTCTTAAACATCATTCGGTTAGACATTCTTTCCCCTGTAAGACACCTATATAAGACCACCCATAATATTGTAGTCGCTACAACTTCATCTCTGGAATCAGATTTTTTTTTT
>NW_021259744.1:0-1069 GCF_002162155.2 Triticum dicoccoides | reverse complement strand
AAAAAATGTATTTATGACGTCAGCATGATGTCATGCTGACGTCAGCAGTCAACAGGGGTTGACTGAGTCAACCCTGACATGTGGGTCCAGTGGGACCCACCTGTCATTCTCTAATTAAATTAATTTAGGGTTTAGGTTAATCTAATTACAGTTTAATTAAACTTAACTAGTTAATTAATTTAATTAAACCGGATTAATTAACTTAACTTAATTAATTAATTAATTAATAATATTATTAAATCATTTTAATTTTATTAATTATATTTATTGTTTTTATTTATTTTATTATTTATTATTTATTTATTTATATATTTTTTTTATTTTATTTTTTTTAATGTTCTGGGGCGAGGGCCCCGTTTGTCATAGGCCCATAGGGGCCTTAGTGGTTATGGGCGTGTGGGCGCGCGGGCTCACGGGCACGGCCACGAGCGCCCACCGGGGCAAGCCCAAGCGATGGCCTCGGGCGCGGCCAGTGGCGCTGCCGCCGGCGACAAGGAGGCAGCCAGGGGCGGCGAGGTACCGGGACGCCACACACGTGGTCTCGGCGAGGTGCGGGCCCGGCGGTCGTCAGCGGGGAAGGCAGGAGTAGTGCACGGGGGCTGCAGGCGGAGCGGGACGGCGGCGTGGGCGGCAACAACCGCAGGTGGCACGAGCGACAACGGGCGCGACGGGGCGCGCGGGTGCGCGCGTGCTCACCGCGAGCACGAGCACCGGGCGGCACGTGCACGACTACGGGACGGTGCGAGGAGCAAGAGGAAGAGAGGCCGGGGGCCTCACCGCGGATCCGTAGGGTCAAGGCAGCGGGGCTCGGGGAGGTTGACGGGGACGACGCGTGTAGACGGGGAAGTCCGGCGGCGTCCGGGACGGCTTCGGGCGACGGAGTCGGGGTCGAGGCGGCGATGGCGGGGCGGCGCCGGGGGCGTCAGGGGCGCGGCCCAGATCCGGTCGGGGAGGTGGAGGAGACGAGGAAGAAGCGGTCCGGTGGGGCGGCCGAGGACGGGGAGGTCGAGGTGGAGGGCAGCGGTGGCGGCTCCGGTGACGTGGTCCAGGGCGGTGGCATCGGGGTCGA
>NW_021259743.1:0-1057 GCF_002162155.2 Triticum dicoccoides | reverse complement strand
AAGTCTCTTTACTCGTTCCGTAACACATCATCCCGTGATCAACCCCTTGGTCACATTGTGCACATTATGATGATGTCCTACCGAGTGGGCCCAGAGATACCTCTCCGTTTACACGGAGTGACAAAATCCCAATCTCGATTCGTGCCAACCCAACAGACACTTTCAGAGATACCCGTAGTGTACCTTTATAGCCACCCAGTTACGTTGTGACGTTTGGCACACCCAAAGCACTCCTACGGTATCCGGGAGTTGCACAATCTCATGGTCTAAGGAAATGATACTTGACATTAGAAAAGCTTTAGCATACGAACTACATGATCTTGTGCTAGGCTTAGGATTGGGTCTTGTCCATCACATCATTCTCCTAATGATGTGATCCCGTTATCAAGGACATCCAATGTCCATGGTCAGGAAATCGTAACCATCTATTGATTAACGAGCTAGTCAACTAGAGGCTTACTAGGGACATGGTGTTGTCTATGTATCCACACATGTATCTGAGTTTCCTATCAATACAATTCTAGCATGGATAATAAACGATTATCATGAACAAGGAAATATAATAATAATCAATTTATTATTGCCTCTAGGGCATATTTCCAGCAGTCTCCCACTTGCATTAGAGTCAATAATCTAGTTCACATCGATATGTGATTAACACTCAAGGTCACATCCCCATGTGACTAACACCCAAAGAGTTTACTAGAGTCAATAATCTAGTTCACATTTACCATGTGATTAACACTCGATGAGTTCTGGGTTTGATCATGTTATGCTTGTGAGAGAGGTTATAGTCAACGGGTCTGAACCTTTCAGATCCGTGTGTGCTTTACAAATCTCTATGTCATCTCCTAGATGCAGCTACCACGTTCTATTTGGAGCTATTCCAAATAACTGTTCTACTTGGAGCTATTCTAAATTGTTGCTCCATTATACGTATCTGGTATCTCTACTCAGAGCTATCCGGATAGGTGTTAAGCTTGCATCGACGTAACCCTTTACGACGAACTCTTTTACCACCTCCATAATTGAGAAAATTCCTTAGTCCACTAGTTAC
>NW_021259742.1:0-2250 GCF_002162155.2 Triticum dicoccoides | reverse complement strand
CGCATTATTCCTTCAAAAATTCATAATATTAGAAAATGGTCATGACTTTTATAAAAAATAAAAATAAAGAAAATACCGCCAATATTTTATAAATGTGTAAACGTTGTAGGCATGGAGTTGCATGTCGAGCGCGGACTTCCAACAAGGACAAAAAGCGGTCAGACCCAGTTGTGTGTCGAGGGTGGACTTGCAACTCAGACAAAAATGGGTCGGGCCCCATTTACAGCTAACCTTTTAATTAATAATATGATAAATACTATGATAATGGTGAACTCAAGGAGATGGGTCTTACATCGACCTGGCTTGATTTATTTGGATCTAGCAAAAGAGCCCGTGCGTTGCAACGGGTAAGAAAAAATGTGTCCTTCAAATCAAGCCACTGGAAACATAATATGTACATTGATTATAAATATGTATAACTCACCTTGTTTTTTGTTGAAGAAGAACCATGTATTCATTCATAATAGTAGCAACATACAACATAAATGGCTTCTCTCTGGAAGAGTAAGGAGAGACAGCACACAAAGAAATTTACATCATAATCGCCAAAGAATCCAGCCGCCGTCATGGGCCAAGTGTTTGCCGGATGAGAGAAACACAAACATCCAACTTGCCAAGATCCAAGATAGTGCCATAGCAGTCAAGCTGCGTTATGAGGCGCCGCCAAAAGTGGCGACGCACATGTCGATGTGGGCCGTCGGCCGAAGAAACACTCCACGCATCTTAGATTGCGGTTTTGAAGATCTCGAGTGGCGACACCACTGGAAAACTCCAGAACTGGCAACCATATTCCACCTTGTTAAAGATCTGGCTATGCAACAATTGACTAATCTAGACTTACATATGATCCTTACCTCATCATAATTTATCAATGAAGTTGTGCTTCAGAAAAATTATGTATCAAATCATAGCGAATGATTTGCAACGGAACTCACTCCATGATGTATACCGACCCGACTTTTTCAAAAGCTCACAACAATATGTAAGCAACATTCATTTGCCACTCTCCGTGTCTATATCATTACTGAGTATAAGAACTACTAAAAAACTTAGTTTGCAATAAACCAAAAATGCATTCGTGAGTAATAAACATGAGCTCAGTTTAGGTGAACAAACTGAGCAAAAATGTATGTCATATACACAGAAGACCATGCAGTCTGATCTAATGCAACTTTGTGGTTATATTAGTGCTTGTTGGGTCGCCCGGGGTTACGCATCAGAAACTGAGGGGGGAAATCACTTCCATTTTCTGAAAAACATTAAGTTCATGGCATGTCTTGCAGCTAAGAAACTAATTTTCAGAGCAAAAAAAGGATTTGGTATCAATGGAGATTAAATATTAATGTTGGGACCTAGTTTCGGAGACAAATCAGAACACTTGATCAAGCACACCTTGAAGGAAGCACATAATTTCTAAGTATATAAATGATTTATTACTTCTCTGCTAAATATTTCCCTGCTCATAAGAAACAAGCTTCTTTAAGGGATATATATAATTTTATGCAAATTGAAGAAGAGAGACCTCTTAAGAAAAATGAAATACTTGATATCTTTTATAATGGACTAACCGATGCCTCCAGAGATTACCTGGATAGTTGTGTTGGTTCTGTTTTTAGGGAAAGAACACCGGATGAAGCTGAAATTCTATTGAATAATATGCTGGCAAATGAAAATAATTGGACACCTCCGGAGCCAGTTCCTGAGCCTATTCCTAAACCAACTCCGAAGAAGAGGGGTATTCTATTTCTCAGTCCTGAAGATATGCAAGAGGCAAAGAAATCTATGAAAGAAAAATGTATTAAAGCTGAAGATGTTAAGAATTTATCTCCTATTGAAGAAATACATGGTCTTAATTTACCGCCTGTTGAAGAAACATATGATCTTAATCCTTTACCTATTGAAGAAACTCATGGTCTTGATAACCCGACACGGGTAGTAAAGGTAAATTCTCTCTATAGATATGATAAAGCTGAAATCCCATTTACTAAATTTGCTAGCCCATGTTTAGATGAGTTTGATAGATTTATGGCTAAGCAAGAAGATTTTAATGCTTATTTTGGTAGACAATTGAAATACAATTCAAATATGCTTGAACACTTGGGTGATTATATGGCTAATGTTAAAGGTGAACTTAAACTTATTAGTAAACATGCTTCTATGGTTACCACTCAAGTAGAACAAGTACTTAAGGCTCAAAATGATTTGCTCAATGAATTGAATAGTAAGGATAATGATAATGTTGTTAGAGTT
>NW_021259741.1:0-825 GCF_002162155.2 Triticum dicoccoides | reverse complement strand
AAAAGTTTGGGGATGCGATGCTTATGTCAAGAAACTTCAACCTGAAAAGCTCGAACCCAAATCGGAAAAATGCGTCTTCATAGGGTACCCAAAAGAAACTATTGGGTACACCTTCTACCTCAGATCCGAAGGCAAGATCTTTGTTGCCAAGAATGGGTCCTTTCTGGAGAAAGAGTTTCTCTCGAAAGAAGTAAGTGGGAGGAAAGTAGAGCTTGATGAAGTATTGCCTCTTGAACCGGAAAATGGCGCAACTCAAGAAAATGTTCCTGAGGTGCCAGCACCGACTAGAGAGGAAGTTAATGATAATGATCAAGATACTTCTGATCAAGCTCCTACTGAAATTCAAAGGTCCACAAGGACACGTTCCGCACCAGAGTGGTACGGCAACCCTGTCTTGGAAATCATGTTGTTAGAAAACGGTGAACCTTCGAACTATGAAGAAGCGATGGCGGGACCGGATTCCGACAAATGGCTAGAAGCCATGAAATCCGAGATAGGATCCATGTATGAGAACGAAGTATGGACTTTGACTGACTTGCCCGTTGAACGGCGAGCCATAGAAAATAAATGGATCTTTAAGAAGAAGACAGACGCGGATGGTAATGTGACCATCTATAAAGCTCGGCTTGTCGCTAAGGGTTATCGACAAGTTCAAGGGGTTGACTACGATGAGACTTTCTCACCGGTAGCGAAGCTGAAGTCCGTCCGAATCATGTTAGCAATTGCCGCATTCTATGATTACGAAATATGGCAAATGGACGTCAAAACGGCATTCCTTAATGGTTTCCTTAAGGAAGAATTGTATATGATGCAGCCGGAAGGTTT
>NW_021259740.1:0-1094 GCF_002162155.2 Triticum dicoccoides | reverse complement strand
GGCCTGCCTAAACACTCGAGTCTCTAGTCCAGGTTTATCGCCTATTCGGGTTCCATCCATGAGGAGATCCGGCCGGAGTTTCGCTCACAGCCCCAAACGATGTGAACAGGGTTCCCGAGACACCAAACGGGCGCCCGATACACCGTGCCACGTGCCTACCGCATCACAGCCCACCCCTACGGTCAGCGCTGCGCACGGCCTCCAGCATACTACAAACACCAGAAACTACTTGCAACTCCTGGACAGAGGACAAGGGTGATCAAGAAGCCGAGAGGGTCCATTGGTTTCGGGCCCAATGCGTGGTAGTAGCTGAATCATGGATCACAAACACAGAACTCAGTTCCTAAGGACGGCTGCAATGAGACAACCCACCATGTACTCCTACATGGCCTCTCACCGCTACCTTTACCAAATCGTGTTCATACACTTAGCTCACACAGAGTAGGACATGTTCACACGCCTCTGATTCATCCCCGATGAATCAGACCTGACTCAACTCTAAGCAGTAGCAGGCATGACAAACAAACATGAATGAGTAGGCACAACAGGGCTCAAACAACTCCTACTCATGCTAGTGGGTTTCATCTATTTACTGTGGAATGACAGGTCATGCAAAGGATAAAGGGGTTCAGCTACCGCAGCAAGTAACAGATGAATCGATGTTGTCCTAATGCAGTAAAAGAGAGCAGGAGCGAGAGAGTGGGATTTTATCGGAATGAACAAGGGGGTTTTGCTTGCCTGGCACTTCTGAAGATAACATTGAGTCTTCATCAGTGTCAACGATCACATCATCGGTATCACGTCTATCGAGAGGGAACAAATACCGGCAACACAGAAAGGGAACACAATCAATGCAATGCACAATATGATGCATGATCATGACATGGCAAAATGAATGTGTTTTGGGCTAATGCAACTAAAACCAGATTAAATGAAGTTGGTTTGAATCCAAGATTCAAATTCAAACTCCATATGTGATTATTCAAATGCCATGTAATTGATTTGTGCTAAACAGCAGCTATAAGTTGTTCTAACATGCATGAAAATGGTACAGATGGATTCCTTGAATTTTTCTGATAATTTTTCATATATAA
>NW_021259739.1:0-3237 GCF_002162155.2 Triticum dicoccoides | reverse complement strand
GTGGCGGCGCTGGTTCTTGGTGGTGGTCGACGCAGCGGCGCCGGTCGTCGGGCGATGAGGGCCTCGGACAGCTTCACGATCCACTCGGGATCGAGGGGAGAAGAGGCAGGCCTCGGGCGCCTGGGGAAGAAGCAGTGGAGGCAAGAGTCACGTCGGACAAGGAGACGAGGTGGTAGGGCGGCTGTGGTCTTGTAGGTGAGGAGGGACTCCGGCGGCGTCAGTTCCCGGGGCGGCTCAGATCAGCGACCAAGGTGAGCTCCAAACCCATGGCGAGGACAAGGGCATCGGGGAGAAAGGAGCATGTGGGCGCGCTGGATGTCTGCGGGGGTTCCAAGCTTGATGGATTGAAACGATGGGCGGAGGTGGTTAGCCTGGTTGAGAAAACGAGGAGGAGGGTGGCGCTGTGGATGGATGGATTTGATAGATGGCAGCAGCGTCTGATCCTAGGAGGGAGGAGCCTATAGGTGGCGGCGGCTAGGGAGGACAAATGTCCTAGTTTTTAGGGTTGGGATAAAATTTGGTCCGGTGAATATATAGCAGATGGACTAGGCTTAGGGGATATTTCGTCCCTCTGATCGTAATCGGACGGTCGAAAATAAATAGGCTAGGAAGTCCTAATAAGAAAACAGAGACATTTTGTAGATGTTCGGGGATGTTCCGGACCCAATGGAGGCGACAGTCCGGGTCGGGTTCGGGTAGTTTCGGACGCGCACGAGAGGTCTGTGCGCGGCGCAAAGAGGGGTTAGGTAGGGCCTGACGGTGAGTGGTGGTGGGCTAAGAAGAGAGAGGGGGAAAACAACCCGACAACTGTTTCCGGAGACCGGAAACGTCCGACATTTGACCGACTATACTGCCGCTATAGTTTAACGGTTGGGCTATCAAACGAACTCCGAATGCGATGAAACTTGACAGGCAGACTATCTACACTATAATAAGACCACACGCAACATTCATCCCATTCTGAGAACATTTTCCGGCCACTTATAAAATAACATTTCGGACATGCCGCGGGCGCGTGCGAGTGTGTCTGGGCTCAGAACGGAGAACGGAAGGAACTGGGAGACCTGGGCTAATGCAAGTTTTGAAAACATGATGATGCAATGCACATGATGACATGATATGGAATGCATGACATGCAAGCAATGACAAGGCAACAACAGCGAATAATTGGAAGACACCTGGCACATCGGTCTCGGGGCGTTACAAAAATGTGAACCACCATCAGTCATTAAGTATCTAGGGACTCCAAACCTCGGAAAATAACTTCTTTAAGCATCTTAATAGAGGTGTTGTGATCAGCACTACTAGTTGGAATAGCTTGTACCCACTTAGTAGCGTAATCAACAACTAAAATATGTGTATACCCATTAGACAAAGGAAATTGTCCCATATAATCGAAGCCCCAAACATCAAATGGTTCAATAACAAGTGAACAATTCATAGGCATTTCTTGACGTCTACTAATATTACCAATTCTTTGACATTCACCTCAAGACAAGACAAACTTACGGGCATCTTTGAAGAGAGTAGGCCAATAAAAACCGGATTGCAATACCTTATGTGCAGTTCTATCTCCAGCATGGTGTCCTCCATAAGCCTCAGAGTGAAACTTGCGTAGGATCTGTTCCTGTTCATGCTCAGGTACACAACGTCTAATAACACCATCTACTCCTTCATTATAAAGGTGTGGATCATCCCAGAAGTAATGTCTTAAATCATAGAAAACCTTTTTCTTTTGCTAGTATGTGAAACTACGTGGTATAAATTTAGCAACAATGTAATTAGCATAATCATCATACCATGGAGCAGTACGAGAAGCATTTATGATAGCTAATTGTTCATCAGGAAAGCTATCATCTATAGGTACTGGGTTATCAAGAACATTTTCTAACCTAGACAAGTTGTCTGCAACGGGGTTCTCAGCTCCCTTTCTATCAATAACATGCAAATCAAATTCTTGTAGTAGGAGAGCCCATCTAATAAGTCTAGGTTTAGCATCTTTCTTTTCCATAAGATATTTAATAGCAGCATGATCAGTGTGAACAGTTACTTTAGAATCAACAATATAATGTCTGAACTTATCACAAGCAAATACAACTGCTAAAAATTCTTTTTCAGTAGTAGCATAATTTCTCTGGGCACTGTCTAGAGTTTTACTAGCATATTAGATAACATTTAATTTATTATCAACTCTTTGTCCTAGAACAGCGCCTACAACATAATCACTAGCATCACACATAATTTCAAATGGTAAATTCCAATCAGGAGGCTGAACAATAGGTACAGAAATCAAGGCTTTCTTAAGTATTTCAAATGCTTCTACACAATCATCATCAAAGACAAAAGGAACATCTTTTTGTAAAGGATTAGTCAGAGGCCTAGAAATTTTTTATAAGTCTTTAATGAACCTCCTATAAAAACCGGCATGACCAAGGAAACTTCTTATACCTTTAATTTCCTTAGGACAAGACATCTTTTCAATAGCATCAACTTTAGCTTTATCAACTTCAATACCTCTTTCAGAAACTTTATGCCCCAAGACAATACCTTCATTAACCATAAAGTGGCACTTCTCCCAATTCAAGACAAGATTAGTTTCTTCACATCTCTGCAAAACTCGATCAAGGTTGCTTAAGCAATCATCAAAGAAGTTCCATATATGGAAAAATCATCCATGAAAACCTCAACAATCTTTTCACAAAAGTCAGAGAATATAGCAGTCATACATCTTTGAAAGGTAGCAGGTGCATTACATAAACCAAAATGCATATGTCTATAAGCAAAGGTACCGAAAGGGAAAGCAAAAGTGGTCTTTTCCTGATCCTCTTTTGACACGGGTATTTGAGGGAAACCAGAATAACCATCTAGAAAGCAAAAATGTGTATGTTTGGATAATCATTCTAGCATTTGATCAATAAAAGGCAAAGGGTAATGATCTTTTCTAGTAGCTTTATTTAATTTGCGGAAATCAATTACCATTCTATAACCTGTAACAATCCTTTGTGGGATCAATTCATCTTTATCATTAGGAACAACAGTAATACCTCCCTTCTTAGGGACACAATGGACAGGACTTACCCACTGACTATCAGCAACAGGATAAATTATACATGCCTCCAGAAGCTTTAGTATTTCATTTCTTACCACTTCTTTCATCTTAGGATTTAACCGTCATTGGTGATCAGCAACCGGTTTAGCATGTTTCTCCAATTTTATTTTGTGCTAGCATAGAGTGGG
>NW_021259738.1:0-1288 GCF_002162155.2 Triticum dicoccoides | reverse complement strand
AATGAGACAACCCACCATGTACTCCTACATGGCCTCTCACCGCTACCTTTACCAAATCGTGTTCACACGCTTAGCTCACACACCGTAGGACATGTTCACACACCTCTGATTCATTCCCGATGAATCAGACCTGACACAACTCTAAGCAATAGCAGGCATGACAAACAAGCATGAATGAGTAGGCACAACAGGGCTCAAACAACTCCTACTCATGCTAGTGGGTTTCATCTATTTACTGTGGCAATGACAGGTCATGCAAAGGATAAAGGGGTTCAGCTACCGCAGCAAGTAACAGATGAATCGGTGTTGTCCTAATGCAGTAAAAGAGAGCAGGAGCGAGAGAGTAGGATTGTATCGGAATGAACAAGGGGGTTTTGCTTGCCTGGCACTTCTGAAGATAATATAGCTCTTCATCGGTGTCATCGATCACATCGTCGGTGCACGTCTATCGAGAGGGGACAAATACCGGCAATACAGAAAAAAACACGATCAATGCAATGCACAATATGATGCATGCTATGACATGGCAATATGAATGTGTTTTGGGCTAATGCACCTAAAACCAGATTAAATGAAGTTGGTTTGAATCCAAGATTCAAATTCAAACTCCATATGTGGTTATTTAAATGCCATTCACTTCATTTGCCCTATACAGTAGTGATAAGTTGTTCTAACATGCATGAAAATGGTACAGATGGATTCCTTGAATTTTTCTGATAATTTTTCATATATAAATTATTTAATTTGGAGTTACGGTTGAATTTCTATGAATTTTAGAAGTTTAGGGCATTTTCTGAAAATATTAAATCATTTAAGATTTATTTAAATTCCAGAAAGGAATTATTGCGTCAGCATGACGTTGGCATGACGTCAGCAGGTCAACGGGCGCCGTCCAGGTCAAACTGACCTGTGGGCCCTGCATGTCAGTGTCTGGACTAACTAACTAATTAAAATTAACCCTAACTAACTTGGTTAGCCGGGCGGGGCCCGCATGTCAGTGTAATTAGTCTAACTAATTTTTAGTTAACACTAATCCTAACCTAACTAACAGGCCGGCCCCACCTGTCATGGACACAGGGGAGGGTCCCGCCGTGGTCAACGTGGGTCAACCCCACCGGCGGCTTGACGCCGGCGAGGCCAGCCGCGGTGGCGAGCCTCGGGTTTTGCCCACAGGGCTCGGTTTGGCGCGCGGAGCACAGCTTCGGGATGCGGACGCTCGTCCGCATCCAACTGTGGTGGTGGCGCGGCCGGGAAGTGGCCGGAGTGGTGCCGGCGACGAGCTCGGCGG
>NW_021259737.1:0-2124 GCF_002162155.2 Triticum dicoccoides | reverse complement strand
GGCCTCCATGAGCCTCCGCTAGTGCCGAAGGCCACATTCTAGGTTTTCACCTTGAAAATCAAGTCAAAGCAACTTTAAGCAATGCATTAAAAAATGTAACGACAAATGACCCAAAAACACTGTCATTGCTAGGTATAGCCCACTAGAGTTAAACCTAGGGTTTTCACCTCGAAACTCAAGATTAGGTACTTGAGAAGCACCACTAAATTGAAGACATCCTATTTTTTCACCACAACTTGCCATGATCCTAGTAACTATACACATGCACAATTTTAACGAGTGAAGCCACACAAATAATGACCATGCCCGCACAAGAAGGCAGTCAAACTGTGACAAGAGTTAGTTGCCACCAAAGGCTCAAAATGGCGAAGGAAACTATCATACATACAATAAAGATTGATGAGGGAGGAAGGTCACCGACACTACCAAACTTCCACTTTGGGATGCCGCAACATCCCCGAACCTTCCTCATGAATGACATTCGGTGGCAGATCCACATAGCACCATTAAATTAGATGGAGCTACAACGATGTTCACATCACATTTATCAGAGCCTCACATTAGCTATCATATAAACATTTTTTTACCAACCACGACATTAAAGAATGTATGAACATTCGACCTTGACAAACAATGACTCCAACAAATGTGCACACAATAGATTCGTAAGCCTAGAGAAAGTATGAAGGAATAAATGTCCAACAGTTAAACATATGGAATCCAACATTAAAGATTATACTATATAATTCTTAATGGGAAAGGGCAGAAGGACACCACATCTTCCTTTGAGGTAGATTCTCTTGCAATAAGATTAATGCAGCCGTTTGTAGCATATTGCTTACTGAACCGCCAACCTCTACCATCCTACTTGTTGAGGTCGCATGAAGGCAAGAGGAGATGGGGACACACAACTAACATACCCTATGCAAGATGATGTAGAGAGGAGCGAGAGAGGATGGCCGCGAGCCATATCGGCTGGAGGATATGCACGAGGATGATATGGTGGTGCAAGGGAGAGAGGCAGCACATGAGAAGCAAGAGAGGAAGGAGCTAGGTTTTGTTGATGAGTTGGTAGTTGGTAAACTATGATTTAATTGTCATTGAGACGCAATCATATCCTCTATTTGCATCTCATAAACCGATCCAACTAATAGGAAAAGGGCCATTGACGTAGAGTCGTTTGGTAGCCTGCACAGTGGTAGATGGACTGCATGTAGAAGGAATCTTTTGCTTCAAGAGGTGTTTAAATGCTCGGATTGCATTAGATTCTTGTATCACACGTTGTTTCAAGCACTTCCCGGGCAGGAGGAAAGACCGAATCAGTCGTTTCCACTAATGCAGGCTCGTGCAGACCACAAGGTGAGAAAGATTCACTCTTTTTCCCTGCCAGGTTGCATCCTCCTCTCACAACGCATGCGGGAAGTCGCCGTTACCAACAAGACACCATGCGTACTATCAAACCCCACTAACCACCATGGAGGGGCCCAAACTACATGCTTAGATCGTTTTTTGCATCATTTTTTCTCTACCAAACACTGACAAGTTTGACTCGTTTCCCTCATGCAGCCCGATGCAATTGCTGCGGTCTACCAAATAGCCCCTTAGTGCTGCTCTAGGTGATGAGTTCTACCACCACATATAACTTTACCAATGTTTGGCCATTCTATCACACTAAAATAATGCGAGGTGGCTGCATTGCTTTGTCTAGCAGATTCACGCCTTCCAATACAAACTGATGTACTATCCTTAGAGCATGGTTGATAATATAGCCAGTTGTTGGCTATAACTAGTTGCCATGTCATCTATATCCAATGTAATAGGTAACACGTATAATACTTGGCTTTAAAAAAGTACTACTTCGTCAACACATGGCCCATCTTTCACTTTCACAAACCTTCTTGGAGTTTGTGCGACAGCCCGCTTCTCTTTTCTCTCTTCCAACTGAACAACAATATAATATTTACATCCTTACAGTCTGCTTATGTCATCTTATTATACTTGATCTTACGTTGTTGTAGACCTATTGTTATAGCTTGTCTCTTGACATCAACATGAATGTTCATGCAAGATTGAAAAGAAGAAAATTTCCTTGATTATCAAAAAAGCTAAAAGAAGTCCTTTGAA
>NW_021259736.1:0-1838 GCF_002162155.2 Triticum dicoccoides | reverse complement strand
GCCTAATTGTTTTTTTAGCGATGGTAAAGCAACTATTACCTTGAATGACATGTCAGGCTCTTAGTTTGTTACTAGGAAAGGCTTGAGGCAGGGGGAGTCCTTTCCCCACTCTCCTCTTTAATTTAACTATTGATGTTATTGCTTCCTTGGTATAACCGAGGTTTCACCATTCTACAATACGCAGACGATACCATCTTTTATTTGGAAGATGACCTTGAAGGTTATCTTATATGTTTATGAGCATTGAACATGGCTAAAATTAAGTTCTGAAGAGCAAGATCCACTGTTTTAGCGATGCGTTGCTGGAATAGAATGATTATGCTCAAATTTTTACTTACATAGTAGGTGATTTTCCTTTTAGATATTTAGGGATTTCTCTACATTTTCAAAAGTTATGTAATCTTGATTGGGAGCCACCTGAGGACAAATATGAAAAATGGCAGCTTCATGGCAAGGGATCTTTCACTCCATGGGGCCTCGTTTATTCTCTGTGATACTTGTGTCAGTAATATTCCTATTCTCTTATTGTCCCTTTTTCGTTGGCCTAGAGGTGTTGGTAAGAGACTTGATTTCTTTCGTGCTTGTATAGTTTGTTGGCAAGAGAAGGATGGAGTGTAAAAGTATCGGTTGGTTATCTGGTTGGATGTTTGTCGTCCTAGAGATCGAGGGGGTTGGGAGTTACTAATCTTGAAGCTAGGAATATTAGTCTCCTGTGTCAATGGAATGTGGTTTCTGGGGCATTGGGTAACCTCATTTTTTTTAGAAAAGGAGGATGACCCCTGGCCTCTGCATCTGGAAGATGCATGCGGTCATTTTATTGATTATTCTCGAGGACCTTACAAAGTAGTATAACAACAATATGCCTAAATCCACCATCTTGACAACATTTGCCGCTACTCCTATCCATATGATGAAGGGGTGCAAGCTGGGCCACAAACCCAGACCTCTCACCTAAGCCTAACATCTAAAGCCGGAGGCCCCAACCCAGCCATCTACCGGGTTCGGGGCACAAACCGGTCTGAAGCACTCACATGTGTCGTCGATGTCATCTTCCACTAGTCCATCTTCAGAGCAGATTGAGGTGTCAACCTTAACAGGTCCTTCGCCATCGATGCTACCACGACGCCAAACGACGACCTCCACCTACGCAAGCCTTGGAAGGTCTTCCGCCATGGACGCCACCACGACGCCAAACGACGACATCCACCTACGCGAGTCCATCTCCAAGCAACAGACGTAGATCCATGCTAGGATAGGTCCGCGCCACCACCGTCGCCCACCACCCACAAGCGCTACCCAACCCCAAGGTTCCCAAAGCGGCGCCTTCAAGGAGGTAACGGCGCCGTGAGTGCCGCCGCCGCCCAATAAAGTTAGGGCTTTCACCCGGGAGACCTAGGGGAAGGGGAAGTGAGGAGATCAGTCCATACCGACGCCTCCAAGGAGGGGAACGGCGCCCTAGGCGTCATCGTCGGCGCGGCCGGGCATGGCCGGCCAGGGTTTTCGCCCGAATAGATCCCCGCCACCACCAGCGCCTCCTGTACAGAACCGGCGACCACGGGAAGCGCGGCCCGACCAGGCTGGCCCGCACGCCGAACAGGGGAGGAGGGGAGGCGCCAGATCGCGCGCACCGACCGCCGCAGAAGCCGCCGCCAGCCACCAACGACCACCGGGATCCCGCCACCCACACGGCCAGGACGCCAGATCCACCGCCCACACGGCTGCTCACCGGAGCTTGCCGTGCCTCGCCAAAAGGAGCCGCCGCTCCAGATCTGAGACTCCCCACGCAGAGGCAGGGCAGCCGAGACCCCGCCGCCACCATCCTTGGCGCCCCGGGCTTG
>NW_021259735.1:0-1280 GCF_002162155.2 Triticum dicoccoides | reverse complement strand
ATATTCTTGTGTGTTTCTATTGCTGCTAACCATGCCAGGATCACAAGCCGACGAGATTGACTGGGAGAACTTATCGAACAAGGAGCTTCATGATAAGTTTCAGCAAATGATGACTGAACAGGTACAAGATGTGCTGAACAATTTTGAAGAGGCCATGGAGAAGATCACTGGCCTTGAGAAGACGTTCGAAACAAAGCTCGATAACAGATTTAATGAACTGCTTGCGCGTCTTCCACCACCGGCTGCACCTGTCGCACCTCTGCAACAACAACAACTACGCCCCCTTCCGAATCAGTATGGACGAGCACAGCGTGTTCCTATTGTGCCAGGACAAAATTCTGGTGCCGCTGTTACTGCTGTTGGTGCTTCTTTGGCTCCTGCTACTGCTCCTGCTGGTACCCAGGAGGATGATGAGTATGCGGGCGATTATGAGGATGAGGTTGATCAAAATCAGACCTACGAGCAGCCACCAGCACCACCACCAGCAGGTCGACCTCAGGTATATATTGGTAATGGTAGGCCTGCACCACCACCTCAGGTACGAGATGATGTCCATATTCCTAAACTGAAATTGAATATTTCACCATTTGAGGGTAGATATGTTCCTGATATATATCTTACTTGGGAGTTAGAAACTGAACAACGATTTACATGTTTACAATATCCTGAGGAGAGACGAGTTGCTGCTGCTGTTTGTGCTTTCACTAGTTTTGCATGTGTATGGTGGTCTGAACATTGTAGATTATATCCTATTCCAGCTACTTGGGCTTCTTTGAAAACTGCTATGCGTACGCGTTGGGTTCCACCATATTATCAACATGAATTGCTTCAAAAATTGCAGCGTTTAAGATAAGGAAAAAATTCTGTAGAAGAATATTATCAGGAATTACAAACTGGCATGATTAGATGTGGTATTGTTGAGGAGAATGAAGCTATGCTTGCACGTTTTCTGGGTGGATTAAATAGAGAGATTCAGACCATTCTAGACTATAAGGAGTATACTAATATCACTCGTTTATTCCATCTTGCTTGTAAAGCTGAACGTGAAGTGCAGGATCGACAAGCATTGGGGCGAACTAACTTTTCTGCAGGCCGACCTTCATCATGGACACCACGTGCATCTTCTACTTCAACTGCACCAGCACCTCCATCAGGTGCCACCTCCAGCCGTGATACAAGAAAACAGGCACAACCACCATTATCTGCCAAGAGCGCACCTGCGGGGCCTACACAGCGTTCTTCTTCTTCCATAGCATCAACAGGGCACACAAGTGATATTA
>NW_021259734.1:0-1775 GCF_002162155.2 Triticum dicoccoides | reverse complement strand
TGGTGTTCCCACCATCCTTCTTCAATATCATGACGCACGTCCTAGTTCATCTAGTCGACGAGATTGTCATCCTGGGGCCCGTATTTCTACACAATATGTTCCCCTTTGAGAGGTTCATGGGAGTCCTAAAGAAATATGTCCGTAACCGTGCTAGGCCAGAAGGAAGCATCTCCATGGGCCATCAAACAGAGGATGTTATCGGGTTTTGTGTTGACTTCATTCCTGGCCTGAACAAGATAGGTCTCCCTAAATCGCGGTATGAGGGGAGACTGACTGGAAAAGGCACTCTTGGAAGAGACTCAATAATATGCAGGGACGGATATTCTTGGTCTCAAGCACACTACACAATTCTACAGAACTCTACGTTGGTGACCCCATATGTCGATGAACACAAGAACAGTCTGCGCTCCAAACACCCGGAGCAGTGCGACGACTGGATTACATGTGAACACATCAGGACTTTCAGCAGTTGGTTGGAAACACGTCTCAGAGGTGACAACACTGTTTGTGATGAGTTGTACTTGTTGTCCAGGGGACCATCTTTGACTGTATTGACTTACAAAGGATACGAGATAAATGGGAATACATTTTACACGATCGCCCAAGATCAAAAGAGCACCAACCAAAACAGCGGTGTCCGCTTTGATGCAGCAACCGAGAGCGGAAAGGACACATATTATGGTTACATAGTGGACATATGGGAACTTGACTACATACCTGATTTTAAGGTCCCTTTGTTTAAGTGCAAATGGGTCAATCTTTTAGGCGGCGGGGTATAGGTAGACCCACAGTACGGAATGACAACAGTGGATCTAAAAAATCTTGGGTACACTGATGAACCGTTCGTCCTAGCCAATGATGTGGCACATGTTATCTATGTGAAGGACATGTCTACCAAACCGAGAAAAAGAAAAGATAAGGAAGCGAATACATCATACGATGAGCCAAAGCGCCACATAGTTCTTTCAGGAAAAAGGGACATCCTGGGAGTGGACGGCAAGCCAGACATGTCTGAAGATTATGAAAAGTTTCATGAAATTCCTCCCTTCAATGTCAAGGCTGACCCAAGCATCCTGATAAACAATGAAGATTATCCATGGTTACGACGCAATAAGCAAATGACACAAGCGAAGAAAAAGTGAATACTTTCTCCCGCAACTATTATGATGATACCATGCCAAATTTGTAACAGACGAACATGCTACCATTGTCCGTTTTGTACATGCACATGCTATGTGGGTGAAATTATGATACCATCCCAACTTTCAACTTTTTCAGAGTTCATTTGAAATGCTTTCATGTCTTATGGTTTGAAACTTTGATACTTCGAAAGGGATTTTCCATTTTGTACACGAAGTGCATCAAGTTTTTGTCGTAACCCTTTCTACTTTTTGGAACATGCTATGTGGGTGAAATGATGATACCATGCCAACTTTCAACCTTTTCAGAGTTCATTTTGAAATGCTTTCCAATTTCAGAGTCATTTAGCTCAAAGAATGAATTAATAGCAAACAGAATAAACTACAAAACTTTTATGAAAATAAAAACAATCAATTAAAATATTATGTTATGATCAACTAAAATAAAACTATAATATTCTTCAATAGCAAAAAGAATATAATTTTTGTGACCTAAAATCAAACTATAATTATTTAATTGTAAGTATAAATAAAAAATAAATAGCAAAGAAGAAAAAATTTCTAATTTTATAGTAAAGTTATTCATAAACTAGTGATTCACACAAATTTTTTAAAATTCAAATTTAAACTATTTAA
>NW_021259733.1:0-1058 GCF_002162155.2 Triticum dicoccoides | reverse complement strand
TGCCACCATATTCCTCGATAATACTGTAGCGGAGTTTAGGCGAAGCCCTGCTGCTGTAGTTCATCAAGATCGTCACCACGCCGTCGTGCTGACGAAACTCTTCCCCGACACTTTGCTGGATCGGAGTCCGGGGATCGTCATCGAGCTGAACGTGTGCTCGAACTCGGAGGTGCCGTAGTTTCGGTACTTGATCGGTTGGATCGTGAAGACGTACGACTACTTCCTCTACGTCGTGTCATCGCTTCCGCAGTCGGTCTGCGTTGGGTACGTAGACAACACTCTCCTCTCGTTGCTATGCATCACATGATCCTGTGTGCGCGTAGGAAATTTTTTGAAATTACTACGAATCCCAACAGTGGCATCCGAGCCTGGTTATTGATGTTGATGTTATATGCATGAGTAGAACACAAGTGAGTTGTGGACGATACAAGTCATACTGCCTACCAGCATGTCATATTTTGGTTCGGCGGTATTGTTGGACGAGACGACCCAGACCAACCTTACGCGTACGCTTACGCGAGACCGGTTCCCTCGACGTGCTTTGCACAGAGATGGCTTGCGGGCGACTGTCTCTCCAACTTTAGTTGAACCAAGTATGGCTACGCCCGGTCCTTGCGAAGGTTAAAATGGAGTCTATTTGACAAACTATCGTTGTGGTTTTGATGCGTAGGTGAGATTGGTTCTTACTTAAGCCCGTAGCAGCCACGTAAAAAAATGCAACAACAAAGTAGAGGACGTCTAACTTGTTTTTGCAGGGCATGTTGTGATGTGATATGGTCAAGGCATGATGCTGAATTTTATTGTATGAGATGATCATGTTTTGTAACCAAGTTATCGGCAACTGGCAGGAGCCATATGGTTGTCGCTTTATTGTATGCAATGCAATCGCGATGTAATGCTTAACTTTATTACTAAACGGTAGTGATAGTCGTGAAAGCATAAGATTGGCGAGACGACAACGATGCTACGATGGAGATCAAGGTGTCGCGCCGGTGACGATGGTGATCATGACGGTGCTTCGGAGATGGAGATCACAAGCACGAGATGATGATGGCCAT
>NW_021259732.1:0-2631 GCF_002162155.2 Triticum dicoccoides | reverse complement strand
ATAGCAAGACTTCTCCCATGTCCTCAAGAACAAACGTAACTACTCACAAAGCATAAACATGTTCATAATCAGAGGGGTATTAATATGCATATAGGATCTGAACATATGATCTTCCACCAAATAAACCAAATAGCATCAACTACAAGAAGTAATTAACACTACTAGCAACCTACTAGCACCAATCCCGGACTTGGAGACAAGAATTGGATACAAGAGATGAACTAGGGTTTTGAGAGGAGATGGTGCTGATGAAGATGTTGATGGAGATTGCCCTCTCCCGATGAGAGGAGCGTTGACGATGACGATGGCGATGATTTCCCCCTCCCAGAGGGAAGTTTCCCCGGAAAAACAGCTCCGCCAGATCCCTAGATTGGTTACGCCAAGGTTCCGCCTCGTGGCGATGGAGTTTCGTCCGAGAAGATGGCTTATGATTTTTTTTCCATCGAAAGACTTCATATAGCAGAAGATGGCTACCGGAGGGCCACCAGGGGGCCCACGAGGTAGGGGGCGCGCCCCCACCCTCGTGGGCAGGGTGTGGCCCCCCTGGTGAACTTCTTCCGCTAAGTATTTTTTATATATTCTGAAAACGTCTTTCATGAAGTTTCGGGACTTTTGGAGCTGTGCAGAATAGGTCTCTAATATTTGCTCCTTTTCTAGCTCAGAATCCCAGCTGCCGGCATTCTTCCTCTTTATGTAAACCTTGTAAAATAAGAGAGAATAGACATAAGTATTGTGATGTAATGTGTAATAACAGCCCATAATGCAATAAATATCGATATAAAAGCATGATGCAAAATGGACATATCAACTCCCCCAAGCTTAGACCTCGTTTGTTCTCAAGCGAAAGCCGAAATCGAAAAATATGTCCACATGTTTAGAGATAGAGGTGTCGATAAAATAAAAATATAAACATGAGGGCATCATGATCATTCTTAGAACAGCGGCTTATATAATTCTTGTCATATGATTTCTTATGCTAGAGTAATAATTCAATCACAATTTCAAGTATGAATTGTAAACTTCATTGAAAACTAACAAACTATAATCTCCGTCATTGGAGCAATTGCAATTTATCGTAACATAGGAAAGAGTCAATGTATAAGAGCTTTTCAGCAAGTCCACATACTCAACTATCATATAGTCTTTCACAATTGCTGACACTCACGCAATACTTATGGGTATGGAGTTTTAATCGGACACAGAGAAAGATAGGGGCTTATAGTTTTGCCTCCCAACGTTTTACCTCAAGGATAATGTCAACAATAATAGTTCATGAAAACTCACATCCAATTAGCCATATATACCAGGATATTTCCAACATACTGTGCTTGCCAAAGGACAAAATGTAAAAAAGGAAAGGTGAAGATCACCATGACCCTTATGCAGGGTACACTAGTAGAAAAGGGGGCTTTGGTCCAGGCCGGGTAAGCCCATTAGTCCCGGTTCAGTCCAGAACCGGGACCAATGGGTGCATTTATCTCGGTTCGTGCGGCTAAGGCATTAGTCCCGGTTCACCTGGGCCCTTTAGTCCCAGTTCGTGCCACGAACCGGGACTAAAGGGTGCGATGCCCATTGGTCCCGGTTGGTGGCACCAACCGGTACTAAAGGTTAGACCTTTAGTCCCGGTTGGTGCCACCAACCGGGACTAATGGGCTTTGAGGCATTAGTACCAGTTCATGGCAAGAACCGGTACTAAAGGTCCCATTTTCAAACTCCCCCCCCCCTGTGGACCGCCTTTTCAGTTTTAGAAAAAACAAAAGAAAATGATGGAAATGTCAATAAAAATAAAATAAAATAAAATAAGTTTCCCATCTGATATGTGGTCTAGTTGTTGGGAAAATTTACAAATATGAATTTCGACTTTATTTACAAAATCTCTCTGGAATTTGTAAAATGGGCATAACTTTTGCATACGAACTCGGATTAAAAAGTTTTTTATATGAAAAATCATCTACTCGAAAAGTTACATCCGATGGAGACGGCCTATGGCCTGTTTGCAAATTTGTAGAATCCTCAAATTCCAAAAGGAAAAAAAGTTATGCTCAAATTTCAGTTTTTTTTATTTTCAGTAAATCTGGTCAAACTATGGTCAAACTACTTATTCAAGAAGTATTAGTGTTACTAAATAATTATTCAAGAATATTAGTGTTATTAAATAGTAATTTCACCTTTTTTGAATTTTGGTCAAATCTGGTCAAACTATGGTCAAACTGTGGTCAAACAATGGTCAAACTACTTATTCAAGAAATATTAGTGTTACTAAAAAATTATTGTTTTTTAGAACAATAGTTTCAAACTCAAACAGTGAAATATGTGACTTCATGCTCAAGCTAAATTCCTGAGGGTTAATAGGATTGGCATCTTACTATTGTCAGGAAAACAACAAGTGCAGACTTGGAAACGAGGGAGAATAGAACCCGGAAGTTAAGCGTGCTCAGGCTGGAGTACTGAGAGGATGGGTGACCGTTCGGGAAGTTAGATGATTTGGAATGATGAGGGGTGATTCGAGATTAGAGGTTAAAATAATTCAGAAATTTGAAAATAAAAAAATTCAAAAAAATATTTCAAAAAAAATCAGAAAATTTCCTTTAGTACCGGTTGGTGTTACCAACCGGGACTAAAGGTGGACCA
>NW_021259731.1:0-1011 GCF_002162155.2 Triticum dicoccoides | reverse complement strand
GGAGTTCAAATAAGTATAAAAAACATTGAAGTGCCCGTGTAGCAGATGAGTTCTTGTCCGAAACCCTGATACTCCGAAAGAGTTTGTCCAGTTTGTAAACGAAGTGCGTCCAATTTTTGTCGTGACCCTCTCTACTCTTTCGCACATGCTATGCGGGTGAAATGATGATACCATGCCATGTTTCAACATTTTGAGAATTCATTTTGTAGTGATTTTCAATTTCACGGTCATTTAGCTCTCTAAACAATTAGGTAAATGGCCGAAAAACAACAAATGATGTAAGAACATGTTGGAAATTGATGACGTCGCTTTGAATGATGCATATTAAGCACAAAACAAGTCCGGAGTTCAAATAAGTTTAAAAAACATTGAAGTGGCCGTGTAACAGATGAGTTCTCGTCCGAAACCCTGATACTCCGAAAGAGTTTGTCCAGTTTGTACACGAAGTGCGTCTAGTTTTTGCAGTGACCCTCTCTACTCTTTCGCACATGCTATGCAGGTGAAATGATGATACCATGCCAAGTTTCATCATTTTCAGAATTCATTTTGTAGTGCTTTTCAATTTCAAGATCATTTAGCTCTCTAAATAATTAGGTAAATGACCGAAAAACAACAAACGATGTCAGAACATATTGGAAATTAATGACGTCGCTTTGAATGTTGCATACTGAACACAAAAGAAGTCCAGAGTTCAAATAAGTTTAAAAAACATTGAAGTGGCCGTGTAACAGATGAGTTCTTGTCCGAAACCCTGATACTCCGAAAGAGTTTGTCCAGTTTGTACACGAAGTGCGTCCAGTTTTTGCTGTGACCCTCTCTACCCTTTCGCACATGCTATGCGGGTGAAATGATGATACCATGCCAAGTTTCAACATTTTGAGAATTCATTTTGTAGTGCTTTTCAATTTCACGGTCATTTAGCTCTCTAAACAATTAGGTAAATGACCGAAAAACAACAAATGATGTCAGAACATGTTGGAACTTAATGACATCGCTTTGAATGCTGCATAC
>NW_021259730.1:0-1369 GCF_002162155.2 Triticum dicoccoides | reverse complement strand
CCCCCGCGACTCCCCTCGATCTGTCAGCCCCGCCGCCTCCCTTCGACCCCCTTCGAATCCAGCATCGCCACCTCCCCTCGACCCCCTTCGAGTCGAGCGGCGCTGCCTCCCCTCGTTCCTCCTGTCCTGCTCCAGCCGCCGGCAACGACCACTCCAGCTGCCGCCGATGCCGACGAGGATGGACTGTTGAATCCGCCGCCGAGGAGCAAAGGGCCATCTGCGGATTTCTAGCTGATCTCTTCCTCCTACATCAACCTCCTCTGCATATCTCAAGGTTAGGGTTAATGGTCCATGTTCTTGATTTAAAGTCAAAAAATATGTGTTCTTAAGGTACCTGTTTCCTTTACACTGCAGAACCAAACAAAACGCGGTTGGTCCAGTCCGGAGCTGTTACAGACTGTATTCAGTTCCCCTTTACGTTTACGTTACCACTCAACGAAACAAACACCTCCCTAGTGTAAACAAGATCTCTTACCAATATGATGAGATCTACTATATGTTGAAGTTACTTTCAAAATTTGGAAGGGAATAAAATGTCATGTTGAACTATTGTGATTCAGGGTGGACGACACGAGCGGTCTTTAGGACCGGCTCGTGGCCCGCTCGGTCCTGCCAGGCTCGGTCCTGGCCCGGCATGAAATCCAGCCGGTCCGGGCCCTGCAAACGGGACCGAAAATCCCTCGGTCCGGTCCGGTTAAAGCTCGGTCCGACCGAGCGGACCGGCGAACTCGAGCTGTGGCATGGCGGGAGCATGGCAGGGGCATGTCGGGACGAGGCGGGGGCGTGGCGGGGGCGTGCCAGGGGCGTGGCGGGGGCGTGTCGACGTCGTGGCAGGCGCGTGGCGAGCACATGGCCGGAGCTGCGTGGCGGGCGCGTTGTCGTGCACTGGTTAGCGCCGCCGTCGTTCATCCGCGCTGCCACCGGCCTCCCTGACGCTGGCAAGCATGTCTACTGGATGCACCACGCCCGGATCTATCACCTGGAAGGTAGAACTTGAAGCGGGAGGCCCTACACCGCCGCTGCACACTGGCCGTCGTGGACTGCCCGTCGTGCCAGATTCTTCGTAGCTGTTGCTTCCCGAGCTCTGCCTGGCCGCCGTGCCGTCCACCATGAGTCACAGAAGTCGCCGGACACCTCCACGACGAGCCCCTATGCCTCCAGCGTCCTCCCCGCGTCGCCGTGCTCCGGCGCGAGCTCTGTGGTGACCACCGGCCGGTCCAAACGAGCCGCTCGGTCCGGCTCGGGCTTTCGTCGCTGCGGTCCGGTCCCTGAAAACAGGACCGCGACGCTGCTCGGTCCGGTCCGGTCCGGACCGCCGACGGCCGGTCCAAACGACGGCTCGGTCAGGGACCGGACCGGCCCGGACCGT
>NW_021259729.1:0-1069 GCF_002162155.2 Triticum dicoccoides | reverse complement strand
CAGCGCTGTCCACGGCCTCCAGTAGGCTACAAACACCAGAAACTACTTGCAACTCCTGGACGGAGAACTAGGGTGAATAAGAAGCCGAGAGGGTCCATTGGTTTCGGGCCCAATGCATGGTAGTAGCTGATTCTTAAATCACACATACAGATCTCAGTGCTTAAGGTCGGCTTCAATGAAACAACCCACCATGTACTCCTACATGGCCTCTCATCGATACCTTTACCAATCGTGTTCACCACACCACTCTCATTACCGACATAAACATTTCACTCTAGCCCATCACCCAGATGAACCAGACCTGACACGACTCTAAGCATAGCAGGCATAGCAAGGTAGGAACAACACATACATATGGCTCAGACAACTCCTACACATGCTAGTGGGTTTCATCTAGTTACTGTGGCAATGACAGGTCATGCAGAGGAAATGGGTTCAACTACCGTAGCACACAGCAGTTTGAAACGCGTTGTCCTAATGCAGTAAAAGAGAGCAGGAGCGAGAACATGGGATTGTATCGATATGATCAAATGGTTGGTTCCTTGCCTGAGGGTTCGATGCACTGATACGGTTCTTCGTTAGGGTAATCACGGTACTCCTCGGAGGCAGAACCTATCGCAAGGACACCGATACACAACCATCACCAAACAATGTGCAACAATATGATGCATGCATGAAACATGGCAATATGAGTGTGTTGGGCTAATGCAACTAAAACCAGAGGGGTTTGAGCAAATTTGAATCAAAGATTCAAATTTTCAAACTCAAACATGGCCCTTTAAGGTGCTTTTCCTTGTTCTGTTTAAAACATCAATTTAACTTGTTTGATCATGCATGAGAATAGTACAGATGGATAGATTGGATTTTTCTGATCATTTTTCATATATAATTTGTCCAATTTGGAGTTACAGAATAAAAGTTATGAATTTTTGAAGTTTAAATAATATTCTGGAATTTCCTGATTTAATTTAAATCCAGAAATATGATTATTGCGCCAGCATGACGTCAGCATGACGTCAGTGGTCAACTGCGGCTGGCTGAGGTCAAACCTGACGTGTGGGGCCCACAC
>NW_021259728.1:0-1032 GCF_002162155.2 Triticum dicoccoides | reverse complement strand
ACTCTAGTGTAAAATTATTTGTACTAGGCTATACTGCTAGTTCAACTCTAGTGTAAAATTATTTGAACTAGCTTATAGAGCTAGTTCAACTCTAGTGTAAAATCATTTGTATTAGGCTATAGAGCTAGGTCAACTCTATTGTAAAATTATTTTAACTAGCTTATAGAGCTAGTTCAACTCTTGTGTATAATTATTTGTACTAGGCTATAGAGCTAGTTCAACTCTAGTGTAAAATTATTTCAACTAGCTTATAGAGCTAGTTCAACTCTAGTTTAAAATTCTTTGTACTAGGCTATAGAGCTAGTTCAACTATAGTGTAAAATTATTTTAACTAGCTTATAGAGCTAGTTCTACTCTAGTGTAAAATTATTTGTACTAGGCTATAGATCTAGTTCAACTCTAGTGTAAAATTATTTGTACTAGGCTATACTGCTAGTTCAACTCTAGTGTAAAATTATTTGAACTAGCTTATAGAGCTAGTTCAACTCTAGTGTAAAATTTTTTGTACTAGGCTATAGAGCTAGTTCAACTCTAGTGTAAAATCATTTGAACTAGCTTATAGTGCTAGTTCAACTCTAGTGTAAAATTATTTGTAGTAGGCTATAGAGCTAGTTCAACTCTAGTGTTAAATTATTTGAACTAGCTTATAGAGCTAGTTAAACTCTAGTGTAAAATCATTTGTAATAGGCCATAGAACTAGTTCAACTCTAGTGTAAAATCATTTGTATTAGGCTGTAGAGCTAGGTCAACTCTATTGTAAAATTATTTTAACTAGCTTATAGAGCTAGTTCAACTCTAGTGTATAATTATTTGTACTAGGCTATAGAGCTAGTTCAACTCTAGTGTAAAATTATTTCAACAAGCTTATAGAGCTAGTTCAATTGTAGTGTAAAATTCTATGTACTAGGCTATAGAGCTAGTTCAACTCTAGTGTAAAATTATTTCAACTTGCTTATAGAGCTAGTTCAACTCTAGTGTAAAATTATTTTAACTAGCTTATAGAGCTAGTTCTACTCTAGTGTAAAATTATTT
>NW_021259727.1:0-763 GCF_002162155.2 Triticum dicoccoides | reverse complement strand
TGGCAAAACAATGTTAAGCACGCTTTATAAGCACGCTTTCAGCACTAATTTAAGCTGTTGCCAACTTCTGCAGAACTTAAACTTGGCTTGCTGACTAAATAATACTACCTCCGATCTATAATAAGTGTCGCAGTTTTGAACTAACCCCGGTTCAAAACTGCAATACTTATTTTGGATCGGAGGGAATACTACGTTAAGTTGCCTTCTGCTATTTGATCTCACAACTTTTTCTTCCAAGTACTGAATTTGACTTGTATCATTTGTAAGAATTGTGGACTCTTCATTCCAGCCCCAAATATCTACTGTGTATCATATTTTTTGCTTATGTCACACATTATCTTTATTGGTTAAGCTAAGGAACTCTCCCTTGTGTGCAGAAAAATAGTGCCCATCAGGACCAAAACAATTAAAGCCAGTCAAAAGGATTAGTAGAAATCGAGGCCCTCGCCTGACATGCATCTAGTCTAGGGCATTGGTCGCACGCTCAATTGAAATAGTACTTTGCTAGCAATGTATGTCAAGTTAACAATCGAAGTGCATACAGAAAACACAGAATTAATGCAGAATCCAAAATGCAAAGTGTTCTTTAGGTTTTTCTTTTTTCTGACCATGTTCATGTCTTCTACTTTCAGGCAAAAATAGTTGCAATTCTATTTTGCTGCAACAGTTGGTATATAAATGACTAAAATGTTCTCACGTGATATGCAGGTCTGCTGGTGGTGGTGGTGCTGGTGACAAGAAGAAATAGAGATGGGGCTCACGG
>NW_021259726.1:0-1628 GCF_002162155.2 Triticum dicoccoides | reverse complement strand
AAAAGTATGCAACAGGTTTGCCATCTTGTAATAACACACCTCCTAATCCAATTCCACTAGCATCACATTCAAGCTCAAAAGTCTTATTAAAATCAGGAAGTTGGAGTAAAGGAGCATGTGTCAACTTATCTTTCAATACCGTGAAGGCTTCTTCCTGTGCGGTACCCCAAACAAAAGGCACATCCTTCTTTGTAAGCTCGTTGAGAGGTGCAGCAATGGTGCTGAAATCTCTCACAAAACGCCTATAGAATCCAGCGAGGCCAAGAAAACTCCTCACTTGTGTGACCGTTTTGGGCTGCGGCCAACTCTCAATAGCTTCAATCTTGGCTTTGTCAACTTCAATTCCCTGTGGAGTAACAACATAGCCAAGAAAAGATACTCGGTCGGTGCAAAAGGTGCACTTCCCAAGGTTACCAAACAAACGTGCATCACGTAGAGCAATAAAAACAGCACGTAAATGTGCCAAATGTTCTTCCAAAGATCTGCTATAAATCAGTATATCATCAAAATAGACTACCACAAATCGTCCAATGAAAGCACGTAAAACTTCGTTCATTAGTCTCATGAAAGTACTAGCCGCATTAGTTAACCCAAAAGGCATGACTAACCACTCATATAATCCAAACTTAGTTTTAAATGTTGTTTTCCATTCATCTCCCAATTTCATACGAATTTGATGGTATCCACTACGCAAATCAACTTTGGAGAATATTGTAGAGCCACTCAATTCATCAAGCATATCATCTAGCCTAGGAATAGGATGACGATAACGAATAGTAATATTATTAATGCCTCTACAATCAACACACATACGTGATGTACCATCCTTTTTCGGCACTAGAATAATAGGAACAGCACAAGGACTAAGGGATTCGCGTATATAACCTTTGTCGAGCAGCTCTTGTACTTGACGCATAATCTCCTTCGTCTCCTCTGGATTGGTACGGTATGGTGCACGGTTTGGCAGTGAAGCACCGGGAATTAAGTCAATTTGATGCTCAATCCCTCGAATAGGCGGTAATCCCGGTGGCACGTCTTGTGGAAAGACGTCAGCGAACTCCTGCAAAATGTTAGTGACAGCAGGAGGCAAAGAGGAAGGCACGTCCTCGAATGAAAATAATGCCTCTTTGCACACAAAAGCATAGCAAACAGATTTGCTGAAATCTAGCTCATCAATGTCAGATTTGGTGGCAAATAACCATGCACTTTTCAATTTAATTTCAGAAGCAACACTAGATGGTTTATTATTAGGCTTCATTTGTTTCTCAAATTCTTTTGCCACAATCTGATTTTCACTCTTATTCGTCTCCTGTTTTGCTTTATTAGCTCTATTAATATCATCTTTCAAAATGGAATCAGGAGTCATAGGAAGCAAAGTAATATTTTTATCCTTATGAACAAGAGTATAGTGATTGTTTCTACCATGGTGTACAGAATTTTTATCAAATTGCCATGGTCTACCAAGTAATAAGGAACATGCTTGCATAGGTACCACATCACAATCAACATAATCAGCATATGTAGAGATACTAAAATGCACACGAACAGTACGTGTTACCTTAACCTTGCCGCTGTTGTTGAACCATTGGATGTAGTAAGGATGTGGATGTGGTCTTGTGGTGAGAGAA
>NW_021259725.1:0-1646 GCF_002162155.2 Triticum dicoccoides | reverse complement strand
TGAATCCTCCTGGGTGGGGTCAGCATAGATAGCCTGGAGATACCCTTGTGCTCCCGGAAGTGATCCTGGCATATACCGGAAATCAGAGTCCCGAAATATACCAGATCTGACTCGCATAATGGTCATCATAGAGTAGGCGGCGTCCTGCACAGCCATCTCAATGGTAACCCCGAGTCCATAAGAGCAGTGAAGAGGCTCGGTGGATCCAGGATAAGATGGAAATATCCTGACAGTGCAGAGATACTGGCTTTGATTAAAGTCTCGGAATTGCTCTTCGACCGTGTACTCAGGATACCAGCGGTATCCAGCCTCAGTCATTACCCTGACCAACTTGGCAGTATGGCCGGGTACATCTAGGCATCGAGTCAGGCGAACCACTTGATTGAGGTCGCG
This sequence comes from Triticum dicoccoides, assembly GCF_002162155.2. Lineage (NCBI taxonomy): Eukaryota > Viridiplantae > Streptophyta > Magnoliopsida > Poales > Poaceae > Triticum > Triticum dicoccoides. Next base: position 1,253 of record NW_021259725.1, on the reverse strand, counting down.
AGTGGCCATCTGAAAGCACAATCATAATGCAAGGGCATTAGAATTTCTAGCAAAATTTCGGCAGCATAACAGTTGTAAATGCTCAAGAAGGATTTGAGACATTTGACAAAGGATTTCGTACACACTCAACATCATCGTATCAAATTCTGAATCCATTCTAACAACATAATGTGGTAGTAGAACTGAACTAGGCTTGTATCCATCAAACTTATAAGGTACTACTGAATAGTAACACGTGATCCTGATAGGGAGAATAGATCCTAATTCCTTAACCCCCGGTAGAAGAATGGACTGACTCAGATCAGAATGTTATAAGATAAAGAAGTAAAAGGAGCCTTACGTTCCCACCCACAAACAATTCCCCTACATATAACTAAAGAATTTCTAGACTCAACATCGACCAGTTTGGCTTGGAGAACCTACAGGCAGTCCGGCTCTGATACCAACGCTGTCAGGACCCCGACTCGATGTCACATCGATCTAGCCGGTAACACCTCATATCACTTTGCGGCCTCACGCACGGTATCCTCACGGGTGTCGCCTTACCTTTGCCCGGGACCGTTTGCGCCTTTTGGCTCACGTATATGATAGTGTCGCTAGCATCCATATGATAAAGAGCCCGGGCTGACATGACTAGTCGTAAACCCAAAGTGGCACAGACTTACAGGGACAGGCATTCATGACCCAGCTTCGAACGTGTCGGTCATCAACAAGTGGGTCCGGGCTGTAGCACTGGGCTAGCAGGACTCCGGTAAACCGGGCTGTAGCGGGCTAACAGGACTCCGGTACTCAAAGCGTGACATTTCCCCAAAGGGACAGACACATGAACGAAGAAGGACACATGCCGGCCAGCCTAAGTGTTCCAGAGCAGTAGCAAGCTACCATGGCTCAGCGGTAACACTAGGAGACATTTCCCGGTAAGAGAGGCTACTAAAGATAAACAACTAGATAGTCAGATCCCACACATACCAAGCATTTCAATCATACACACAATATGCTCGATATGTGCAAATACAACGAAGCATCACAACATGACTCTATGACACAAGTACTTTATTTAAGGCTCAGAGAGCCATACATGACATACACAAAGGTACGGGTCTCACGACCCAACATACAAGTCATACAGTCATACAAACCAGCAGCGGAAGTAACTTGTCTGAGTACAGACAACTAGTAAAATAAAAGAGGCTTGGTAAGCCTAGCTATACTACAAGGTCCTTCACAAGCTCAGGGTCACCACCTGGGTCTTT
>NW_021259724.1:2158-3610 GCF_002162155.2 Triticum dicoccoides | reverse complement strand
AAGGAGAGCAATGTGTGGGGCGCGACAGATCGACGGAGAGGCAAGAGCAAAGGGGGCGGCAATTTGTAGAGGGGATCTCGTAGGGCTTGGCCAACGATGGGGGAGCGGGGAACGCGGGGAGGCGTTGGATGCGAGCATGATCCGCGTGAGGCGCGCGCAAGAGCCTGCGACCAATGGATTGAAGAGGGATGGATCGCCACAGGAACCGGAGGAAGGGAGGGAGAGAGTAATGGAGGAGAGGAGAAGCCAGCGCGTGCATGGGGCGAAGAGAAGGCTGTGCCTGCGCCATTAAATGAAGAGTTGCGTTGGTTTTGGGAGAGGATCATTCAATGAGTCCCTGATTTCAAGGAGAGAATTGAAGAGCATTGTTCAGAACGAGATTTGTTCAGCGGATTGACTAGAATCCCGTCAGAGATTTATTAGGAGGAGAGAGATGGGATTAGAATAAGTAGGCCCGACGTCCGTCCACCTTCAGCCTGGCCGGGATTGATTCAAATTAGGTCAGATTTGACATGGTATTTGTCCAGAATTCCTAAGATATTGCAAGTGAGTTGATTTCTCTCTCTATATGTTTTGTTGTTACGTTTCCAAATCAGCAGTACTTCCAAATTCTAGTATAAATTAGTATTTCCTAATTACCATCTATATCTATACCAATATAAAAAGACCCGGTGGGGCAGATCTAACAGATCTCGGCCATCCATTCGCATTCATCCAACAATTGTTATCGTCCTAATGGTGAGCGACTAAACGCGTTTAACGCTAAACACAACTTTCTCTTCCATGATCACCTTCCTTTGCCACGAAAGGAAAGAAACTGCCCACGTCAATCAATCAAGAAAGAAAGGAAAGTACGTTCTCTTCCGTGATCACCTTCCTTTGGCACGAAAGGAATTAAACTGCCCACATCAATCAATCAAGAAAGAAAGGAAAATAACCGCTGCATCATCGCTCCGCTCCCAATCGCCTCCAGCACCGCACCTTCACGACGCCTCCCCCCATCGCCTCCAGCCGCACCTTCACGACGCCTCCCCTCCCATCTCTGTGTTGCCCCAACCCATCGCCTCGCCTCGCTTGTCGGCGGCGCCGCCTCCCTACACTGCTTGGCCGGCCGTCGGGGACGGTGCCTCCTCCTACACCACCTGGCTTGGCTGTCGGGGACGGCGCATCCTCCTACAGCCAGCCGTCTAGAAGCCGCCTCCTACACCGCCTAGCAGACCGTCGGGGTCGCTCATGTTCCTCAGTGTTATTCGTCGTCCATCCTGGCGGCTCCGTGGACAACTGCCTCACTAGCTTCGCATCCTCCAACTGGATCCTTTGATCTCTTTCTTGGCGGGGAGAATGGGGAGCAACATAGTCAACGGTGGTATCTCTTCTGTGGTCGACATCGAGCAGGTCCCGGTGGACGTTGCCCCCCCCCCTTGGTGCCATTCCGTGGTCGACATCAAGCAG
>NW_021259724.1:0-2148 GCF_002162155.2 Triticum dicoccoides | reverse complement strand
GACTATGGCCTTTGGATGTGTAGAAGTCTTACCTATGCATTTGTTCTCACCAAGATGAAGGGAACTGCATAGTGTTGTCCATATGAAAAAACCAAGTCAATGTGATTAATCAAGTACATTCACAAGCAGTCTAGTATAAAACTGACCTTCCTGTTATCATGTAGATGCTTATTATTTCATTTTGCCTTACTATAAAGATGCATATTGATGATCTTATAGATGTTGTTATTCATATGAAAAGGCACAAAAATAGCGTAGATAGTAGTACTCCAAATCTTGGAGTTGTTGCTATGCTGAAGCTAATATTCCGAACCTGGGGTGACAAGATATAGGATCTTTGCTAGTTGCAACAAGCCCCATTTGAGAGGTCCATCATATTGGTGAAGGAAAATTGATAGCTCATTGCTCAGGTCTTATCCTTTTTAGAAGATAGTCAGCGATGTCGGTACAATAAATTCAGTGATGGCATATTTATGAAAAAAAACATGATGACAACTAGCCATTGGTAAGTCTATGTGCTCTATTATTTTGCTTCTACTAGGCATCAAGGTCAGTAAAATATCTTCATGCTTCTCCAATCATACTAGATTTACTAAAAGATTAAGTCGACATTATTTCTTTCACTTTTTTGTATAATCCATTGTGCACACAATAGTGGGTCGGATGATTGATTTCACTGGAATTTGCGCGTACTCAAGTCATGGCTGATGCAAAGTTAATTTACAGTTTTCTTTTGTTGCTATTCGGTACTTCATAAATCTATTTTGCGTAATTGATTGAATGGATTTTCTTTTGTGGTTTCATATGATGAGTTTGTCAAGATCCGGATTAAGTATACGCATGTGGTATTAGGTATCACCTGCTATTAAATAACATTCATGCATCAAATGTAGTGATATTGATTCATTTCTTAATACTTCATCAATTTGGCAAATGTCAGAGATAATTGAAGGTGGTATATATGTCCGCTATATAACCACTACGACACAAATATACTATTAGAGATGTGTTCTCCAACTGACAAAAGACATCTTGGTACAACATAGGAGGCTTAGAATTATTTCTAAGAAGATTAATCATGTTTTGCACGTGCAAACTTACTAGTAGTTAATAAGATTAGATGCGTGTTAATCACTAATACTCTCCAAACGTGCATCTGCTTTCAGTGCTCGCTGCTACCAAGATACTGGAAGACGGGTGCACCAAATATATACGCATGGATATATTTGATATATGAGAACAAAGGTACTAAAAAAAATCACTTGTATAGTTTTATAAACAGAAGGGTCGCACCACGTCGGTCTTATCAAAGTATCACTAGGATTCAAAGTTATTCTCACATAATTATGATGGCACACATTATCTTTTCCTTATCAAATGGAGTCCAAACTACTGTGCGAGGCGACCAAATCAGGCCCCAGCATTGCAACCCTACCACCATGGTAAGGAGGACAACAAGACCTTCAAACAAGATGGTCATCAGCCCAGCATTTCAACACTACCACCATGGCAAGGAGGACAACAAGACCTTACAAACAAGATGGTCATCAGCCGAGGCCACCGTCATGGCATGAACGCCGATATAACTCCGCCGCCACCCGATGGCCAATATCAAACCTTACCAAATCTGGCACCATATGCATAGGCGGGTTATAGCAAAGTGGGTACTCAAAGAGAAACAAATCCATCATGTGACCAACAATAATTTTGGCAGTCTACACATCAAAAGATATCTACTACAACAGGCCGGACTTCCTTTGACTGCATCTTTAACAGACAATATTATGAGACAAAAATGTGCATGTCCTAATCCTCAGCAATGTTACATGCCAAACTCTACATTGGTTCATCCCACAAGATCTAAAAGAAAAACAGTAATATGCATATATTTCTCCAAAAATATATGCATCCCAGGAGCCAAGATCAAAAGAAAGTTTGACACCCTTCAACTATATCAAGGGGAAATATTACATTACACTACAGTACTTCTGTTTCAAGTCAAGTACTACCCATGCAAAAGATTGCAGCAAGGAAGAGGATCCACTCTTCACTCGTGCCTGTGATCACTAAGTAGGGATGTCCCCCTACTTTTCCTTGACAGCCCAGATCGTCACACCACGTAGCCAGCCACTTCAGCTTGACAAGCAC
>NW_021259723.1:0-1609 GCF_002162155.2 Triticum dicoccoides | reverse complement strand
CATCTTCGGGGCTCCATGATCATCATCGTCACCGGCATGACACCATGATCTCCATCATCATGATCTCCATCATCGTGTCTTCATGAAGTTGTCACGCCAACGACTACTTCTACTTCTATGGCTAACGCGTTTAGCAATAAAGTAAAGTAAGTTACATGGCGTTCTTCAATGACACGCAGGTCATACAAAAAATAAAGACAACTCCTATGGCTCCTGCCGGTTGTCATACTCATCGACATGCAAGTCGTGAATCCTATTACAAGAACATGATCAATCTCATACATCACATATCATTCATCACATCCTTTTGGCCATATCACATCACATAGCATACCCTGCAAAAACAAGTTAGACGTCCTCTAATTGTTGTTGCATGTTTTACGTGGCTGCTATGGGTTTCTAGCAAGAACGTTTCTTACCTACGCAAAACCACAACGTGATATGCCAATTGCTATTTACCCTTCATAAGGACCCTTTTCATCGAATCCGATCCGACTAAAGTAGGAGAGACAGACACCCGCTAGCCACCTTATGCATCTAGTGCATGTCAGTCGGTGGAACCAGTCTCACGTAAGAGTACGTGTAAGGTCGGTCCGGGCCGCTTCATCCCACGATGCCGCCGAATCAAGATAAGACTAGTAACGGCAAGCATATTGAACAACATCAACGCCCACAACTACTTTGTGTTCTACTCGTGCAAAGAATCTACGCAATAGACCTAGCTCATGATGCCACTGTTGGGGAACGTAGCAGAAATTCAAAAAATTTCCTACGTTTCACCAAGATCTATCTATGGAGAGACCAGCAACGAGTAGAAGGAGAGGAGAGTTTGCATCTACATACCCTTGTAGATCACTAAGCGGAAGCGTTCAAGTGAACGGGGTTGATGGAGTCGTACTCGTCGTGATTCAGATCACCGATGATCAAGTGCCGAACGGACAGCACCTCCGCGTTCAACACACGTACAGCTCGGTGACGTCTCCCACGCCTTGATCCAGCAAGGAGAGAGGGAGAGGTTGAGGAAGACTCCATCCAGCAGCAGCACAACGGCGTGGTGGTGGTGGAGGAGCGTGGCAATCCTGCAGGGCTTCACCGAGCACCTACGGGAGAGGAGATGTGTCACGGGAGGGAGAGGGAGGCAACCAAAGGCCTTAGGTGTTATTGCTCCTCCTTTTCCCCACTATATATAGGGCCAAGGGAGAGGGGGGAGGCGCAGCCTTGCCCCCTCCTCCAAGGAAGGGGGTGCGGCTAAGGATGGGGAGGAGTCCATCCTCCCCAAGGCACCTCGGAGGTGCCTTCCCCCTTTAGGACTCTTCCCTCTCCAAGTTTCCTTGCGCATGGGCCTCTTGGGGCTGGTGCCCTTGGCCCATGTAGGCCAAGGCGCACCCCCTACAGCCCATGTGGCCCCCCGGGGCAGGTGGCCCCACCCGGTGGGCCCCCGGGACCCTTCCGGTGGTCCCGGTACAATACCGATGACCCCGAAACTTGTCCCGATTGCCGAAACAGGACTTCCTATATATAAATCTTTACCTCCGGACCATTCCGGAACTCCTCGTGACGTCCGGGATCTCATCCGGGACTCCGAACAACATTCGGTAACCACATACAA
>NW_021259722.1:9940-12191 GCF_002162155.2 Triticum dicoccoides | reverse complement strand
TCGTCGCTACCGCGACGACGTCCGCCTCGACTCGCGTTACACTAAGACAGGGTGGGAATGGTGTCACGTGCTCGTCTCGACGTCCGTCGTTGCTACCGCGACGACGTCCGCCTCGACTCGCATTACGCTAAGACAGGTTGGGAATGGTGTCACGTGCTCGTCTCGGCGTCCGTCGTCGCTACCGCGACGACGTCCGCCTCGACTCGCGTTACGCTAAGACAGGTTGGGAGTGGTGTCACGTGCTCGTCTCAGCGTCCGTCATCGCTACCGAGACGATGTCCGCCTCGACTCGCGTTACGCTAAGACAGGGTGGGAATGGTGTCACGTGCTCGTCTCGGCATCCGTCGTTGATACCGCGAGGACGTCCGCCTCGACTCGCGTTACGCTAACACAGGGTGGGAGTGGTGTCACGTGCTCGTCTTGGCATCCGTCGTCGCTACCGCGACGACGTCCGCCTCGACTCGCGTTACACTAAGACAGGGTGGGAATGGTGTCACGTGCTCGTCTCGACGTCCGTCGTTGCTACCGCGACGACGTCCGCCTCGACTCGCATTACGCTAAGACAGGTTGGGAATGGTGTCACGTGCTCGTCTCGGCGTCCGTCGTCGCTACCGCGACGACGTCCGCCTCGACTCGCGTTACGCTAAGACAGGTTGGGAGTGGTGTCACGTGCTCGTCTCGGCGTCCGTCATCGCTACCGAGACGATGTCCGCCTCGACTCGCGTTACGCTAAGACAGGGTGGGAATGGTGTCACGTGCTCGTCTCGGCGTCCGTCGTTGATACCGCGAGGACGTCCGCCTCGACTCGCGTTACGCTAACACAGGGTGGGAGTGGTGTCACGTGCTCGTCTTGGCATCCGTCGTCGCTACCGCGACGACGTCCGCCTCGACTCGCGTTACACTAAGACAGGGTGGGAATGGTGTCACGTGCTCGTCTCGACGTCCGTCGTTGCTACCGCGACGACGTCCGCCTCGACTCGCATTACGCTAAGACAGGTTGGGAATGGTGTCACGTGCTCGTCTCGGCGTCCGTCGTCGCTACCGCGACGACGTCCGCCTCGACTCGCGTTACGCTAAGACAGGTTGGGAGTGGTGTCACGTGCTCGTCTCAGCGTCCGTCATCGCTACCGAGACGATGTCCGCCTCGACTCGCGTTACGCTAAGACAGGGTGGGAATGGTGTCACGTGCTCGTCTCGGCATCCGTCGTTGATACCGCGAGGACGTCCGCCTCGACTCGCGTTACGCTAACACAGGGTGGGAGTGGTGTCACGTGCTCGTCTTGGCATCCGTCGTCGCTACCGCGACGACGTCCGCCTCGACTCGCGTTACACTAAGACAGGGTGGGAATGGTGTCACGTGCTCGTCTCGACGTCCGTCGTTGCTACCGCGACGACGTCCGCCTCGACTCGCATTACGCTAAGACAGGTTGGGAATGGTGTCACGTGCTCGTCTCGGCGTCCGTCGTCGCTACCGCGACGACGTCCGCCTCGACTCGCGTTACGCTAAGACAGGTTGGGAGTGGTGTCACGTGCTCGTCTCGGCGTCCGTCATCGCTACCGAGACGATGTCCGCCTCGACTCGCGTTACGCTAAGACAGGGTGGGAATGGTGTCACGTGCTCGTCTCGGCGTCCGTCGTTGATACCGCGAGGACGTCCGCCTCGACTCGCGTTACGCTAACACAGGGTGGGAGTGGTGTCACGTGCTCGTCTTGGCATCCGTCGTCGCTACCGCGACGACGTCCGCCTCGACTCGCGTTACACTAAGACAGGGTGGGAATGGTGTCACGTGCTCGTCTCGACGTCCGTCGTTGCTACCGCGACGACGTCCGCCTCGACTCGCATTACGCTAAGACAGGTTGGGAATGGTGTCACGTGCTCGTCTCGGCGTCCGTCGTCGCTACCGCGACGACGTCCGCCTCGACTCGCGTTACGCTAAGACAGGTTGGGAGTGGTGTCACGTGCTCGTCTCAGCGTCCGTCATCGCTACCGAGACGATGTCCGCCTCGACTCGCGTTACGCTAAGACAGGGTGGGAATGGTGTCACGTGCTCGTCTCGGCATCCGTCGTTGATACCGCGAGGACGTCCGCCTCGACTCGCGTTACGCTAACACAGGGTGGGAGTGGTGTCACGTGCTCGTCTTGGCATCCGTCGTCGCTACCGCGACGACGTCCGCCTCGACTCGCGTTACACTAAGACAGGGTGGGAATGGTGTCACGTGCTCGTCTCGACGTCCGTCGTTGCTACCGCGA